>NC_142946.1:47286104-47288604 GCF_046866305.1 Octopus bimaculoides
GGTGGTGATGGTGGTGTTGGTTTTGGTGATGGTAGTGGTGGTAATAGTAGTAACGAAAACAATAGGTTATTATTATTATTATTATTATTATTATTAATATTATTATTGTTGTTGTTGTTGTCATTCAGTAGTGTTATTTTTATGCCGTGCTTTCACTGCGCTACCGAGCGCAGCTCTGTGTGCCTCGGGTATGTGCTGTGGTCTGTTGCGGTGCTCTTATTTTCACTGTATTGAAAGTGTTTTACGTAGAATGTGTGCGATGTCTAGTAGTGCTATTTTCTGTATGTTATACATATTCGTTAAGTCCTGGTGTTTTGGTTATGCATTTGTCTGTATTCTTTTGATCATACCTAATGCACCTATTATTATTGAGATTGTTTCTGTTTATGGGCTCAATATTCGGATTATCTCTATTTCCAGATTATTTGTATTTTGAGGGTCTCTCTCTGTTTCTTTTAGAGATACATTGTCATGCGTTGGAATTTATATATCGATAAAAAGGCATTTTTTTTCTTGACTACTATATCAGGTCTATTACCCTTCATCTGTATGTATTGGCATATTCCAGAGTGTTGTTGCTTTGTTATTTTCTGAAACCTTTTTTGAAGTGTGCCGATACCATCATTTTTCTGTTGTCATTCCATAATGTTGGCCGAGCTACCAATGTACATGGGGCCTAAATCTCTCATGTCTGTGGATATATTCCTTAGCCAGGACAAGGCAGCCAGGACAAGGCAGCCAGTACAAGGCAGCCAGAGACAATACGATTTATTGTTTCTTCCCCATTAACAAATACTCTGCAGTTACTAGTATTTTTCTTCATTATGTGTATTTCGTGGTTGCCAGTAAGGAAAGCTTTGAATTTGTGCTGCAGTTAAAAACCCTTCCGTTCTCTGCTTTGAGCCCTGAACTTCTCCACCATTGCCAGAATTTTACTTTGTCTATTTCTTTCCTGTTTAGCTCATCTCTGTATTTGCCATGTAAGGGCTTTTCTTACCATCCTTTTATGTTATTTTTTAGTTGTAGTTTTAGCTTAGATTTTAGCTGCTTTACTTCTTTTCTTTCTCCGTTTCCTATAGTTGTCAGATATGACGACTGCTTGTATTTTTTGGCTTCTTTGGAGACAAAAAGAGTTTTTCTTGTGTGTGTTTTACTCGTGCTGTGAAGCTGTTTGTAACAGTTTTCCTTCGTTCTGAGTTAGATATTTCTATAATCCTACGATGGATGTTTCATAATATCTTCCTAATTGCATAAGGCCTCTACCACCTTCAATTTGTTGTATATATAACCGCTATATGAGCGGTGTATTCTAAATTCCATCATTATTTTTCTTGTTTTCCTATCAAGTTTGGTTAGTTCTTTTAGTGTCCAGTTAAGAATATTGTAACTAACTTATAACTGAGACAATACTCTAGTATTGCTGCCTCTTGTCTTGTTTTTCGTACAGAGCCCTGTTTTAAGTATTAATCTAACTCATCTATAGTATTCATTCCTTATTTTCTTTTTCGTTTCTGTGTGTTTTACCTTATCTAGTTCATTGATTCCTACGTATTTGTATGTCTGAGATTGGCCTAATTCTCTTATTTCATTTTCTTTATCTAGTGAGATAATATTACTCATAACTAGTTTTCCTCTTTTCAAGGTTACTTTGGCATGTGTTTCTAAGCCGAATTTCGTGTTTATTTCTTTGGTAAATCCATGCATTGTCTGTAGTAATGCTTCCAGCTGTTTATCTTTTGCTGCAAACATATTTCAAATTCTAAAGACAAATTCACTGCAGTTACTGCGGAGTAAAAATTTGCCTTTAGAAGTAGAAATATATTCACAAACATATTTTAACTAAGCGAAAGTTCGCTTATGCCTAAACTCTGCTTGGCTCTGATATATATATTCTTTTATTCTTTTATTCTTTTATTCTTTTACTTGTTTCAGGCATTTGACTGCGGCTATGCTGGAGCACCGCCTTTTAGTCGAACAAATCGATCCCATGACTTATTCTTCGTAATTCTGTCATCCTATCGGACACTTTTGCCGAACCGCTAGGTTACGGGAACATTAACACACGAATATCGGTTGTCAAGCGACGGTGGGAGACAAGCACAGGCACACAAACATACATACGTACATACATACATACATACATACATACATATATATATATATATATATATATGTATATATATATGTATATATATATATATATATATATATATATATATATATATATATATATATATATATATATACGACGGGCTTCTTTCAGTTTCCGTCTACCAAATCCACTCACAAGGCTTTGGCCGGTTTGTTGCTAAAGTAGAAGACACTTGCCCAAGGTGCCACGCAGTGGGACTGAACCCGGAACCATGAGATTAGGAGGCAAGCTTCTTATCACACAGCCACACAGCCACACACACACACACATAGATAGATAGATAGATAGATAGATAGATAGATAGATAGATAGATAGATAGATTGAGAGAGTGTGGAACTGAATCCGTA
>NC_142946.1:47296104-47298604 GCF_046866305.1 Octopus bimaculoides
AAGTCGATTACATCGACCCCAGTGCGTAACTGGTACCTAATTTATCGACCCCGAAAGGATGAAAGGCAAAGTCGACCTCGGCGGAATTTGAACTCAGAATGCAAAAACAGACGAAATACCGCTAAGCATTTCGCCCGGCGTGCTAACGTTTCTGCCAGCTCGCCGCATTAAAGACATCCTGAATATCATTTTAGCAACTTTAAAGTGATTTCATTTGTGTCGTAAACCATTTACCATTTCTGTGGTGCCCCATTCCTTCCCTTGATGCTCTAAGCAAGTCCTTATTTCGCTTAACGGTTAATCCAGCACTGGCCAGGAGGAATCTCATAAAGGATTAGAAACAGAATGACAACAGAAAGACAACGAAACGTGTTGCTTGGCTGGTGTAGAAACAGCAAGTTTAGTTAGAACAAGGAGAATAGCGACCTAACACAATTTCTAAACTGCCTACTCCGTGGGTGGTGTTGATGTATCTTTGACTCACGATAAATGGTGTGTTTGTGCGACGAGCGATAGCAATAAACAATGATATCATGTGTGACATTTCCATATAAATAGCGATGTATATTCCTTCGTTGCAATGGTTAAAAACTGCAACGGCCATTCAGTTATGTGATCAGATTATTATCATCAAGTTTCCAATTTATCTCAAACAGTAAGAACGGTAAACGATTCCTCGTGAAGAAAATGATCGGTTCGATATCAACTTCCAAATATAGGAATATAGTTTTCAAAAATGGATTTAGTTGTTTTGGTGTTGGCTTTTTTTTGTTTTGTTTTTCTTTATGTTATATATATATATATATATATATATATATATATATATATATATATATATATTTTGCCGTTGTTTTTCTTCTTAGGTTTCATACCATTATCCATTCATGGCGTGCGTTTCACGATTAATATAATAGATACATTGTTGAAAGACACACACACACACACACACACACACACACACACACACACACACACACACACACACACACACACACACACACATATATATATATATATATATATATATATATATATATATATCAACATATAGATTACTATAATAGATATATTGATGGAACAAACACACACATGTATCAACGTATATTGATGGAAGACACACACTCATACATAGACACACACACAAACACACACATCACCATATGCTGATGGAACACACACACACATACATACACACACACACATATATATCAACATATAGATTAATATAATAGATACATTGATGGAACAAGCATACACGCACACATATACACACACACATACACACGCACATACACACACACATATGTAATAATTGATGAAGGAAACGGAGGATAGAGATACATGCCAATCTATGATATTAATATAACATAGATTTACAGAACACACACATATATGGACACAGACACATACCAATATATAGAGTTAATATAACAGATATATTGATGAAGCACATACACATACACACACATATCAGCATGAAGGATTAATATGGTAGTTCTATTCATGGAAGACACACGTACACACACGCATACACCTACGTATCAACATATAAGCTTAGGTACACACACACAGACATACACTACTCACGAACATATAGGATTAAGATAACATTTCATGGAAGACATGCACACACACACAAAACCAAACACACACACACACACACACACACACACAGCTACGTATCAACACATAGGCTTAATATAATAGATACAGTGGTGGAGTATACGTAAATGCACACAGACACACACGCATTCACACACACACGCATTCACACACACACGCATGCATGCATACATACATACATACATACATACACACACACGCGCTCACACATGGACAGTTACAATGCATACGTTTACCGAGCAAATTCCTGTCAGGAAAGTTCTGCGATTTACGCTAACACGATTCTCAGTGTCACCTTATCATCACCATTATGTTATTATTATTATTATTATTATTATTATTATTATTATTATTAGTAGTAGTAGTAGTAGTAGTAGTAGTAGTAGTAGTAGTAGTAGTAGTAGTATTGAGTGAGAGAGCAGTGCATGCCATCAAAGTGACACTGGGTTAAAATATACGAAACCCAGTATACCCATCATGACTAACCGTCTGATAAGGGTACACCAGGCACATGCATCACAACCACATGTGCGTCACATGGTGACCTTATTTCAAGATAAACAGCGCATGACCGTATGCCGATATGTGTGACACTTTCGTTACTCAAAGTTTTGGACACGATAGGGAAGTCCCACACTACATTTCTATGCCCATTGTGGTTTGCCAACAACCAACATATATTTCCTGGTAAGTCTGACGAAGTGAGCAGGCTGAATTTTTGTTACGTAACTTACGTAACTAATGCAGTCTTACTGAAACACGTGTAAACTATGAAAAGCCTACGTTTTCTGTGTTCCTTTTCTCTCTCTATAAATATATATATGCATATGTACAGATACATATGTGTGTATGCATATGTATATACAAACACGGTTGC
>NC_142946.1:47306104-47333604 GCF_046866305.1 Octopus bimaculoides
ACAGCGTATCGGTGCCGATCCAAACTCACCATGTTCTTTGGTTTCTGTTGGGGGTTTTGTAGAACTCCTGTTGGAAAGAGGCTGTAATCCTCTCATTTTTCTTGTTCCACATTCCTCCATTTCTCGGTAGGCAAAGAGAAACTAGGGCTGGTCGAGAACGACCCTCTCACACCGTATAATAACTTCTTGTTAGAAGTTATGGTTTAAAATTATTTTTAATACAAAAATTCACGTCTTAGAAAGCAATAAAAAAAATAATGAATGGCCGATTCCGGGCATTTTCGACCATGAGGAATCCATTGGTGCTACTCCCAGATTGCTATCTTGTAAGGTGTGGATTTCTATAGATGCAACACACACACACACACACACACACACACACACACACACACACACACGCACACTCACAAACTCAGCTTTACAATATATATATATATATGTATATATATATATATATATATATATATATATATATATATATATATGAGAGAATGTACGAAAAAAAACAATAACAGACGAGGACAGGTGGTGTAAACAACAAAAGGGTGTATTAGTTTGACGCTCGGGAATACAGAAAGTCTTTAACGTTTCGAGCTACGCTCTTCAACAGAAAGAATACGGAGAAAACAAGGAGAAAAACACAGAGAAAAAAAATGAATGGTGTTTGGTCAACGATCTATCATGGCTCCTGCGGACAGGAAGTTCAGACAGTTCACGCAGGAGAGCTAAGAAAAAGGGGAGATAACAAAAGGGGGAAGAAAGAATGGATATATATATATGTATGTATGTATGTATGTATATATATATATATCAAAATAAGCAACAAGGATATCCAAAGTTAATGCAGTTCGATCGTTTCATGCGACTCCATTTATTTAAGTAATGTGAACATTACATTAAATGTAAAATGCAGAGCAATCCTCAGCTGCACAAAGATATAGAAATTTACTGTAATTACAATTCAACAGAAGGACATATTGTTATAACCACATTTAAACTCTCCAAGTAGAAAGGAAGAATACAAAAAACCATTTTGACTTGGCCAGACCATACAGGCTAGTAAATAATTCTAAGCAGATTTTAATTGCTGTAAATTGCGCTGAATTATCTTCTACTTCTTGCTGATTGATATTTCTCTCTGTCTGTCTGTCTCTCTGTTTCTTTCTCGCCCCTTTCCCTCTCTTCCTCTTTCTTTCCTTTTCTCTTTCTCGCGCGGACATTTTTGAAACGTAGACAAGCGCCGTTCGTCGTTGTTTTTCTGTCACCAGACACCAGTTCACCGTACACCAGATCCTCCCATCTGTGACATACCATGCAAATTGTTTCGTACGGCGAAGAACAACGTAATCAGTCTTCATAAAGGGATCAAATATCATTATGACGTTTGTCAGTTCTAACAATATCGATCACTTAATAACTAATCGATAGAGCTCAGTAATCGTTCTTCTTTTTAAAAATGATGTGTGGGTTTATTATATTTGGACTGACTGACTTTATATGTGTTGTCCTATTAGAGCAAGATCAGATAATCATTTAAGAAAATAGTTCTCTGGCTAGATTAAACGTAATTGAGAACGGCTGGAATTATCTGTTCTTTGGTCAGGTTCTGATTTTACTACTGCTGCCGGCTGTTGTTTTAGCAGAAACGATTGTCTTCGACGACATTGCAATCGATCACAAAGACACACACATACAAACACACATACACGCATACACACACATATACATGCATACACACACACATACAAATAAACCTCGTAGGCAGTTTACATGTATGTATGTATGTATGTATGTATGTACATATGTATGTATATGTTTGTATATGCGTGGATGTATGTATATGTTTGTATGTTTGTATGTTTGTATGAGTGTATGTATGTGCTATATGTATGTATGTGTCTATGTATTTATGTGTATGTTTGTACGTTTGTATGTATGTATATGTATGTATGTACTTATACACACACACATATATGTATGTATATATGTATATATGTATGTATGTATGTATGTATGTATGCATATGTGTGTGAGTGAATGTTTAGATTTAATTCCATCAGAGAGAGAGCGAGAGGGAGAGAAAGAAAGAAAGAAAGAAAGAAAGAAAGAAAGAAAGAAAGAAAGAAAGAAAGAAAGAATGAATGAAAGGAAGGGTAAAGCGGTTTCATTTTAATGGAAATCCCAGGAAGAAAAAGATAATCGATATAAAGAAGACCAAAAAGAGATCAATTATCTGAGGAGACAAGATTATCGAAACCGGTTGGTTTGAAACGGTGATTAGTTGCCAACGGTTGCGAAGCGGATTATGGCTAACTAAGCAAAAATGGAAATCAGGAATTTCAGAGACCAAAAGAGTTCAACTACATTAAACATTCTAGATAAGGTTTCATTTATAAAAGCTTATGTGCTAAACCAGATGTTCTCAACCATGGCCCCCTAGTTGGGAGTGGGGGGGGGGGGACAATGACAACCTCCAACTCATTTCGCTCAACAATCAGCAGCTATGTTAAAGAACCACTTTGAAGAAAGAATTTTAGTCGAAAAAAAATCCACCGAAGTATTTATCTTTTTTTTTTTAAGCTTGATACTTATTGTATTAGTCTGTTTTGCTGCACCGCTAAGTGATGGGGGACGCAAACAAACCAACGCCGGTTGTCAAGAATTGGTAGAGGACAAATACAAACACATATAGACACACGAAAGTGTATATATCCATACACACACACACACACACAACACACACACAAATATATAAATACGAATTTTAAAAATGAGTAAAATGAGAAATAAAGTTAACCGTTAAAAATGCAGAAAGTTTAACAAAAGAATCTTCATATTTCAGGTGCAAAGGCCTTTCTTCAGAAGGAAGCAGCCAAAAAATGCATATCTACATCGATCCTGCTATCTGTGGAGATGTAAAGTCGACTACGGCGGAATTTGAACTCAGAACGTAACGGCAGACGAAATACCACGGAGCATTTCGTCCGGCGTGCTAACGATTCTGCCAAGTCGCCACCGCCTTAATTTGAAGCTAATATTAAATATGAAAATGCATTGATAATTAGATCAGGTTCAAGGAGTAAAAAGCACAGAAGATGAATGCTTTGCGTGGTTCAGAGATGAAGCTGAAAGAAACAGTTGTATTTGTTAAGTAATACATCATAAAGAAACTATTTTACTAAGCGAAAGATGAGCTGTAATAAACTCAATGTGATATTTTTCATTTACAAATATCTGTGTGTATATATGTGTGTGTATGTGTGTGTGTATGTGTGTGTGTGTTTGCATATATATATATATATATATATATATATATATATATATATATATATACATACATATACATACATATACATATATATGCAAGCATACATACATATATATATGTATGTGTATGTATACACACACACATATATGTATATACATGCATACATGCATATACATATATACACATATGCGTATTATACATGCACATATTATGCATACATAGCAGCCCAAATATATGTATATATAAATATATAAATTCATATACGTATGTATATATATATATGTGTGTGTGTGTGTGTGTGTGAGTGTGTGTATGTGTGTGTGCATGTGTGTATCTATACACTCAAACACATACATGCATACCTCATATTATACATATGCAAACGTAGATATATATATATGCATATATTACTATATATATGCACGCATAAATATATATATATGTATATGTGTGTATGTGTGTATACATTTATATGTATACATACATATATATGTATATATGTATGTATGTATGTATGTATGTATGTATGTATGTATGTATGTATTTGTATATCTATGCACACATGGAGACACTCACACACACATCTGTCTATATATATTTACTTATATATAACTGGAAGTCGGAATTGTAATTTAATAAAAATCTTTTAGATTTTCCTTTAATCTCTTCTATGTTCCTTGCTTTCAACGTCCGCTTGAAATCTATCAATACACGCACAGCGTTAAACTCATTTTCCTTTGAAACCAAAGACAGGATAGAACCATACTGCCCGAAGCATTATAAACTAATGCTGTGTTTCCAACGGTAACTTGAGTGAAATTAATTTTGATTTACATCAATACACGAAAATTGTTACTGCTCCTCCTCCCGCACCAGCTCGACGTCAGAACGAAAATACACCGACAAATATTGCTATTTGTTATTCATGTACGAATGTCGAGGCGGCCGATGGAAGAGCCGAACAAAATAACGATGGAGAATAAATAGATTTCCCGTTCTCATTTATTGACTGCCGGCAATTACGACATCTTCTTCATCAAGGAAATGAAAAGTTTGAGAAGAGAGTACAGGAAGTTGAAATATTGATCCGTCTACTTACGAAATAGATACTCTAGCCGTTGTCTACATTGTACATGTGTGTAGACATTGCCCAGTAATAGGCAACAGAGAAAATATGAAGAGTAACGGTTAGATTTAGATAAAGAGGCTAAGCAAACAAATAGATGTACAAACATTCTTGCACGCTGCGCTGCGGTGTTTTCTATTGAGAACATAGAAATACAATAAAGTAAATTAAAAAGAAAAAAAAATTAAACTGTTTAGAGTATCTCTGTAGAAGATAACTGTGCCGAACGCAAGCTAATTCAATTTGTATTAAATGAATAAACGGTGTTTTCATCTTCAATAAATTAGGGGGAAAAAATGTTATATTTATTAGTGCTGTACAGAGAGACGCACCTCGCCATAACTAATCTATAGATTGATCTCAACAGGACTTATAATACTCTCGTGATATTCTCTTTTAAATGAGAAAATACGAGAACAGTGGGAGATCGGTTTTGTCAATCGAAATAGCGCTCTAATGGGCAACAAAATAATTTTATGTCAAATTTATTAGGAAAGGAAGTAGTTTTTTAAAGTGTCGCCTATCATAAATTCTATTTAAAACTAAATGATATTTATGCGAATCCGGTAAAATGTTGAGATAAGTATTTTGTTTCTATTAATTTCTCGTTAGAAGAAAAGTTGAAATATTAAAAAATAAATTCCACACAATTTGCCTGAAAATATAAAACAGGTTGACGATACCAATGCGCAGCCATTATTGTAACCTACAACTTATAGCGAATGAACGGTTGCCTGTTGCAAAGACCGTTGGGTTATGTATGAACAGTGTTTACTTCATCACAGTCATCTACGAAGGAAGGGAGAGTTGTCTGAAAAGTTTCTGGCTTTAAGGGGGTCGCGAAAGGCCTGGCTGGAGATCCAACCTTCCGAGTTCTTTTACAGGGCTTAGAAAACTGAAGGACCACTGCAATAAGTGTGTGTGTGTGAATCTGAGAGAGTAATATGTAAAATAAAATCATAATTAACTGATTCTCCTGTGTTTTCTTTTACCCAAAGCCAGGAACTTTTCAACACCCCCTCGTGCATATATATATATATATATATATATATATATATATATATATATATATATATATATATATATATAGAGAGAGAGAGAGAGAGAGAGAGAGAGAGAGAGAGAGAGAGAGAGAGAGAGAGAGATGTATCTTGGCTTTAAGGGTATCGCAAAATGCCTGAATGGAGGCCCAACCTTCCGAATTCTTTTACAGAGCTTAGAAAAACAGAAGGACCATTGCAAGAAGTGTTTGACTGTGAGAAGGGAATATGTTGAATAAAATCATAATTAACTGACCCCCACAACGCTGTATTTTCTTTTACCCAAAGCTATATCAGTTACGTCCCTTCTCATTAACTCTTCAAACTGTTCATCACTCCTTTTATTTCCCAAATCACTCACATTTCCGTGTATTTATCTTTTATGCTTCTCCTAATTCAACTTGAATGTCTGACTTCCTCAATTTAAAATAACATTTTAATTGCATTAATTTACCGAACACACTCACATACATATATATCCTCATATGTTCTCCTCACAACACACAAGATCTTTACCTATTATCACTCCATAATATCATTAAGAAACCTACCTATTACTTTTTTTTTATTCAATAATTACCATTATTTTTCGTGGTATTTCTTTTAATATTTTCATCCAATTCATTCGCGTAAGCTTTACTAATTTGATAATATTCATTCCTACGACTTTTACAGTTTCGCCAACTCAGCATAACTTCAAATCCCTGACAATTTTAAACTGTTACAATTTAATTTAACTATAAATTCACTCACACCTTTTTTATCGTCTGTCTAAAAGTTTTATCAACCCAGCCATTAACGACATGCGCGTATCTGAACAACTAGAAATGCTTTTAAATCATTTACAGACACTGGCATGGCTGTGTGGTAAGAAACTTGCTTCCCAACTACATGGTTCCAGGTTCAATCGTACTGCGTGGCATCTTGGACAAGTGCCTTCTACTATAGCCTCACTCCGACCAAGGCTTTGTGAGTGGATTTGGTAGACGGAAACTGAAAGAAGCCCGTCGTATATATATATGTGTGTGTGTGCGTGCGTGTGTGTGCGCGCGCATACGTATGTATGTGTCTGTCCCCTACCACAGCTTGACAACTGGTGCTGGTGTGTTTACGCTCCCATAACTTTGCAGTTCGGCAAAAGAGACGGATAGAATAAATACCAGGCTTTAAAAAGTTAAGTACTGGGGGAATGTGGGGGGGGGGTTGATTCGTTCGACTAAAAAAAGAAATTCTCCAAGGTGGTGCTCTAGCATGACCGCAGACGAGTAAAAGATAAACGACGAAAGATTATCTAAATGTACGCTGAGAAAAGTCAACAACGTCACTGTTTTACCTTAGCTTCTGTTAAAAACATTGTTGACAACTTTTCCCGCCTTCTAAGGGTAATAATACCCAATTTCTCGGCTGTTTTAATGGTGACACTGCGTTCGAAATATCATTTTCTTTTCTGTATCGTCCGACACACATTCGAAGCTTCTAAAAAAAAAAAAGACAAATGTGGGTTTGTTTATATATACACATGGTAGTAACATTTCAAAATGTTATTTGTTGTCAACGGGCAGCTCAACCGTTTTAGTTGTTTAACGATATCTGTCAGGAAACGTATCCAACATTGATTTGTGAATTTGGATTGATTCATATGACGTGCTCTACGACGAAAGGGTTTGACTGAAATATCACGCTTCACAAAATAAATAAATAAAAACTTTTCTTCTTCCGATGAAAATCTTTACTCGAAATTAACCACGTCTTTCAACGGCATATGAACTTCAAATCCATATTTACCAATTCCACAAAAGAATTTCTTCTCGATACACACTGTTCCCTTAGTTTTCTCTGAATCCGTTTCTCTATTTATTTTAAACCATTTATAAAGCATCAACAGGTGCTTGCGTAGTATACTTAAAATCAGATGGCCCGAACACATAAGCAATATGGAGCTATGGCAAAGAACGAATCAAGTTTCGATTAGGGAGCAAATATTCAAGAAAAAGTGGAAGTGGATTGGTAGCACAATTAGAAAGGACACACCAAATGTAGCGAAAAGTGCTTTCCAGTGGAATCCGGATGGATATAGAAAGAGGGGTAGGCCTAAGAACTCGTGGCGTAGATCAACACAAAAGGAACTAGAGAAAGGGGGACATTCATGGCAGAGTATAAGTACAGAAGCGAGAAATTATGCGATATGGAATTCAATTATAAGTGGCCTACACTCCACGTTGGAGGGTTAAAGGCTAGAAAGAAGAATAAAGCATCGTTGCCAAGGTGACGTTTGTTGTATGTTGGTTTCTTCTGATTAAACATAAGGAGAAGACTTTTATGACCGAATTCGATTCATTCCAGAGAGAAAAAAAAATCAGCTATAAAATGAGAAGGGAAGGATCGATCCTGTTACAACCCTTGCATGTTATATAGCGACTCTGAAAGGATAAAAGGTGCCACGTAGTGAGACTGAACCCGGAACCATGTGATTGGTAAGCAAGCAACTTACCACGCAGCCACTACTGCACCATTTGTTCAAATAATACCCTTTGATCTCCTCTCATCTCTCGCTCTCTCTGCCCACTCTCACCCTCTTTCTCTCTCTCCCTCTCTCTCTCTTTCCCTCTCTCTTTCTGCCCTCTCTCACCCTCTTTCTCTCTCTCTCTCTTTCTCTCTCTCTCTCTCTCTCTCTCTCTCTCTCTGTCCTCTCTCCTCCTCCTTCTTCTCCCTCTCCTTCTTCTTCTCCTTCTTCTTCTTCTTCTTCTCATTTGTCATTCTAAGCATATCAACAGCTTCTGGCGATTTTCTGAAAATTCAGTTTACTGTAAACAGCCTACGTAGAGATTTATGTTGAGGATTTATATATGTGTGTGTGTGTGTGTGTGAGTGTATTTGAGGGTTTGTGTGTATAAGCATATTGTTTATACCTTACAAACAGATATACACACATATATCAATATATGATCACACACACACATATATATATGTGTGTATGTGTCCGTTCGTATACATACACCACATATGTACACGCACACAGGTATTTATGTGTTTTATTTATGTTTTCTTCCTTTTTTATTTGAAGTACGTTGGTACTAAGGAATTTAGCAATTTAGACACAAACACACACACACACACACACACACACACACACACAGAAAATATATATATATATAAACGCACCCATATACAAAAACATACATACACTCACATGAATATAAACACGCACACACTCATTCTTTTATTCTTTTACTTGTTTCAGTAATTTGACTGCGGCCATGCTGGGGCACCGCCTTTTGTCGAACAAATCGGCCCCATGACATATTCTTTGTTGTGAGCCTAGTTGCCCCTTATTTTGAATATCCCCATCTGTCCTTGGAGCATCTTGGAGATGAGCATAGTTTTTAGCCCTTAACTTTTTTTGATTGTTATGAACGTAGAGGAGACACTCACTCTCAACTTTAGCATATATATCAACCAGGTATTGCTGAAATAGATCACGATACATGTATAACTGATTTGATTGTTCTGGTCAGAACATCAGTTGGTAAGAACAGAAGTCATCTGACGACACCTATTGGTTTGTAATTGGCTCTCGTGTTGCAGGTTCAATCTGTGGAATATTGAAATGATACCCAACTTGTCCATTCCATAAAATAAGAGGATGCTGGAGAGCATTATAGGAGGGATGAGTCTCTGAAACACATTTAAGGTTGTTATCTCGAGCACGAATGAGAATATCACGATTTTTATGAGGATCACCTACCATAAAGATGGGTACTTCATTAGATGTGGCCTCATTAAAATGGCGTAAGTAACGCGTAAACACGCACACACCGACAGACACATACACACTCATTTAGAAAACGTGACGTCGTCGTCGTCGTCGTCGTGGTATAAAATGTCGTTGACGGATAGAAAGATTACAGTGTTAAATTTTTGTAATGCAAATATGTAAATGAAAATAAAGTTAATTTAGTAACCGAAAGGTTACTGAATCTTTTGATACCCATACATCAAAATCGGCAAACTAAGGTTTCAAATATATGAGGAACACACGCGCGCGCGCGCACTCTTTTATATCTTAAGACTTTTATATACATAGATAACATCGGCCTTGACTATATCCCGTTGGCTATAGAACCTGCCTCATCCAGTATCTAGTTTCCTACAAACAAATACTACCGCCTTGTCTATATCCCTTTGGTTATAGAACCTGCCCCACCCAGTATCTAATTTTCTACAAGCAAATACCGCCGCCTTGTCTATATCCCTTTGGCTACTGAAAATGCATCATCCAGTACCTAGTTTTCTACAAGCAAATATTGCTACCTTGGCTATATCCCATTGGTTATAGAACCTGTCTCATCCAGTATCTAGTTTCCTACAAGCAAATATTGCCGCCTTGGCCATATCCCATTGGCTACAGAACCGCTTCTCATCCAATACAGATATTATAGTTTCACTGAACATTCTGGAAAGGAAATCGTGACATCGTGTTGCTGTTGAATTCTTCTCCGCTGTTTCATTTTTCGTTATGAAAATTCCTCTCGTGACACGAATACAAAAGTATTTAGCTCAGAAATGTCGTCAGCGGAAAAAGAAAATAAAAACAAGACAAAAGGTAAAAGAAAAAAAAGAAAAAGAAAGAAAGTAAAAAGGGCCAACGTATATTGAATATTACTATTAAAAATATCGATTGTATACAGCACCAATAGCTTGTATTGTAATTTCGATAGCGTAATGGAGGATGTGTGTAGGACGGAAACGAAGGATACGGAGGAACGATGGAGTTGCGTATCGGGAATATCAATGACTTCAGTTTGGAAGAATATGTGTGTATATGTATGTGTGTGTGTGT
Source organism: Octopus bimaculoides (assembly GCF_046866305.1). Lineage (NCBI taxonomy): Eukaryota > Metazoa > Mollusca > Cephalopoda > Octopoda > Octopodidae > Octopus > Octopus bimaculoides. The sequence goes on from NC_142946.1 coordinate 47,316,379, forward strand.
GTGTGTGTGTGTGTGTGTGTGTGCTTATATATTCACACACACATATATATATATGCATATATATCTATATATGTGTGTGTGTATGTATATATATGGTATATATATATATATATATATATATATATATATATATATATATATATATATATATATATATATATATATGTATATATATACATGCATATATGTATATATACACATAGATGCATACGTACATGCATACTTACATATATATATATGTATGTATATATGTATGCATGCATGCATGTATGTATATAGGTAGGTAGGTAGAGATGGAGGGAGGGAGTTAAGGAGGTAAGGAGGTTTATATATATATATATATATATATATATATATATATATATATATATATACATACATATATATATATATATATATTACGGTATAGATGTATATACCTACGTATGTATATACATACATATACACGCACACATACACATAGATATACATGCCTGTATATATATATATATATATATATATATATATATATATATATATATATATATTGCATACATACATTATACGCATATGCATCTATGTATGTATGCGTCGTAACATACCGACAACATATTTTTATCGCATCAACAAAGCTCCACCCCCTCTCTCTCTCCCCTCTCCCCACTCTCCCCTTCTCTCTCCTCCCTCTCTCTCTCTCTGTCTGTCTGTCTGTCTGTCTCTCTCTCTCTCTCTCTCTCTCTCTCTCTCTCTAAAGTAGGTAACCTCGGTAACGTAGCTTGCAGGCACAGCGATAATAAATAGATATCAACAGATACCAAGAACATCAGCAACGACAGTAATAAAGATAATAAGCGTTGCTTAAGTAATAAAAAGAGAAATAATAATTCCAGCCATAATAACTGCAATAATATATGAAGTGTAAAAGACGAAAAAAGACGAAAAAGAAAAAAAGAAAAAAAAGAAAAAGAAAGAAATAAGATATTAAAGAAAAGAATGAGTGACGCGAAGGGCGAATGAACGAATGAAAGGAAGGTAAGAAGAAAGAGGAGAGAGAGAGATGGAGACAGAGAGTGAGAGATGGGGACAGAGAGAGAGATGGAGACAGAGAGAGAGAGATGGAGACAGAGAGAGAGATGGAGACAGAGAGAGGGAGATGGAGACAGAGAGAGAGAGATGGAGACAGAGAGTGAGAGATGGAGACAGAGAGAGAGAGATGGAGACAGAGAGAGAGAGATGGAGACAGAGAGAGAGATGGAGACAGAGAGAGAGATGGAGACAGAGAGAGGGAGATGGAGACAGAGAGAGAGAGATGGAGACAGAGAGTGAGAGATGGAGACAGAGAGAGAGAGATGGAGACAGAGAGTGAGAGATGGAGACAGAGAGAGAGATGGAGACACAGAGAGAGAGATGGAGACAGAGAGAGATGGAGACAGAGAGAGAGATGGAGACAGAGAGAGAGATGGAGACAGAGAGAGAGAGATGGAGACACAGAGAGAGATGGAGACAGAGAGAGGGAGATGGAGACAGAGAGAGAGAGAGATGGAGACAGAGAGTGAGAGATGGAGACAGAGAGAGAGAGATGGAGACAGAGAGAGAGATGGAGACAGAGAGAGAGGGAGATGGAGACAGAGAGAGAGAGATGGAGACAGAGAGAGAGAGATGGAGACAGAGAGAGAGAGATGGAGACAGAGAGAGGGAGATGGAGACAGAGAGAGAGAGATGGAGACAGAGAGTGAGAGATGGAGACAGAGAGAGAGAGATGGAGACAGAGAGTGAGAGATGGAGACAGAGAGAGAGATGGAGACACAGAGAGAGGGAGATGGAGACAGAGAGAGAGAGATGGAGACAGAGAGAGAGAGAGATGGAGACAGAGAGTGAGATGGAGACAGAGAGAGAGAGATGGAGACAGAGAGAGAGATGGAGACAGAGAGAGGGAGATGGAGACAGAGAGTGAGAGATGGAGACAGAGAGAGAGATGGAGACAGAGAGAGAGATGGAGACAGAGAGAGGGAGATGGAGACAGAGAGAGAGAGATGGAGACAGAGAGAGAGATGGAGACAGAGAGAGAGAGATGGAGACAGAGAGTGAGAGATGGAGACAGAAAGAGAGATGGAGACAGAGAGAGAGAGATGGAGACAGAGAGAGATGGAGACAGAGAGAGAGATAGAGACAGAGAGAAAGAGAAAGAAATATAAGACACTGCACGAATGAAAGAACGAGAGAGGAAGAAATGATAGGAGAGCAAGATAAAATATGAAACCAAGCAGAGCAACGAAAATATTCTTCGCGTGAATGAATTCCCTAATTCTTCGGGTTTCATTTGATGTCATAAGCTTCACATATTCCTGCGAAAGCTGTTAGTATTGTTGCAATTGTTGTTGTTGTTGTTGGTGGTGGTGGTGTTGTTCTTTCCAAGGCGACGCTATTGTTCGTCAGCCAATTTGAACGGTAAAAGAAAGAACGAAAGAATAAAGAAAGAAAAAAATAAATAATAAATAATAAATGATAAATAAAAACAACAACAACAACGAACAAAAAAGAAAATCCATATCTGAACATTAATATCTGATATAAATGGATCTAACGTCGGTTTTGGGCGAAAAGTATTCCAGTTCTTCGATAAACTGAACAACCCCAGCCGTTTTGCTGTTATTGTGTAAGTGGTTGAACAGCACACACAAGTCTAACGAAGCGTGAGGTTGCAGGCGCGTTTTGACCGTTGGTTATACACAATTGCCGCTATTACTGTACAGATAGGAAGAGCTCCATAGATATACATTATATATATATATATGTATTTATATATATATACATATATATATATATATATATATATATATATATATATATATATATATATACATATATATATATACATATATATATATGTATATATATATATATATATATATATATATATATATATATATATATATATATATATATATATATATATATATATATATATATATATATATATATATATATATGTATGTATGTATGTATGTATATATATATATAAGTATATAAATGTGCTTGATAGATGGCCATATTTAGGGAGTTTCTCTGGCTAGATAGAACATGATTATTTTCTCCAGTAACACACTGACCACTGAATGCATCGCCGTTTCCTTTGCTGTTTGTGATGCGGAAGCAAAAGCCACAAACCGTTTTTGTCATCTTAATATCTTTACAACAAAAACACACACACATACACAAACACTAACGCACAAACATTCACACATAGACACACACAGACACACACATGTGTATATATGTACATATATAATATATCCATGTATATATAAATGTATGTGTGTGTCTATATATATATATATATATATATATATATATATATATATATATATATATATATATATATATATATATATATATATATATATATATATATATATATATATATATATGTTGGCACTCCGTCGTTTACGACGACGAGGGTTCCAGTTGATTCGATCAACGGAACAGCTTGCTTGTGAGATTAACGTGCAAGTGGCTGAGCACTCCACAGACACGCGTACTCCTTCACATACTTCTCAGGGTAATTCAGTGTGACACAGAATGTGACATGGCTGGCTCCTCGAAATACAGGTGCTACTCATTTGTGGCAGCTGAGTGAACTGGTGCAATGTGAAATAAAGTGTCTTGCTCAAGGACACAACGTATTTCACTCAAACGGCATTTAGCTAATTTCACTATAGCCCGAGTACTATTAGGCTATTGTAAAAAGCGTAAGAAATTTCGCGTTGCTACCCCAAGATCGAATTCCAACCCAGAAAGATATTGATGGATATAAATAGCAGCGAATCTAAAGACATGAACGAAAACATTTAATGGCATGCTGTAAAAAATAAAACAGACGTAAATACGTTTCGTTATTCTCATTGCATTCAGCTAGATTTAATACCTGCAGGAAATAAGCTTCGTTGACATTTTAGAGAAAGCTATCGATAAACAACGAACAATATGTTCTCCGTTTATAGACATTTCCTGGAAGATCTTGGAAAGAATATCATAGCAACGTCATCTGCTGTTTCCAAAACTCGGTCTTAAAAGCAATTGTTTGGGTATTCGAAGGATATTGTCTGTTTCAGGACAATGTTAATTGGTTTAGGAAAACGATATAGTTATAACATTCATCATTATATAGATATGTTCATATGGACGTATATGTGTTTATGTATGTGTTTATGTATGTATGTATGTATGTATGTATGTATGTATGTATGTATGTATGTATGTATGTATGTGCATGTATGTTATTGTATGAACTGTGTGTTTATTTAGACGTGTGTATACATATACGTATGTTTCTATATCTACACGCACGTATATATACATATCATTAGACTAAGCATTTACGTATATAATATAAAGTACGTACACACACACAGACACAGACACAGACACACGCACACAGACACAGACACACACACACACACACACACACACACACACACACACACACATGTATATATGTATGTGTATCTGTCTCTTTCTCGATATCAGGGTGCGGTGAATAAACTATTGTCTAAATTACACAAAAATGAAAATAACACTGATATCTCATTTTAATGGATATAGTTACCAAAACTGTATAAAAATATCTCGAATTGCTAAAGAGTAAATTTATTCAATAAAATCGCCATTTGCTTCAACCACGGCCTCCAGACGACTTCGGAACCTCATGCAACTCTTCTGCACAGTCTCCTTGTTTAAGGTGGTGAATGCTGCCATGATCTTTGCCTTCAGTTCATCTTTGGTGTTACAAGGAGTTTTGCTGGTCTCTCGCTCAACTGCGCCTCTTACATAACAATCAAGGGAGCCGCTAAGTTATGGGGACGTGAACACACTAACATCGGTTGTCAAGCAATAGTAGAGGACAAACACACACACACACAAACACACACACACACATATACATACATACATATATACATACATATATATATATATATATATATATATATATATATATATATATATATATATATATATATATATATATATATATATATATATATATATATACGACGGGCTTCTTACAATTTCCGTCTACCGAATCTATCCACAAGGCTTTGGTCGGCCCGAGGCTATAGTAGAAGACACTTGCCCGAGGTGTCACACAGTGGGACTGAACTCAAAACCATGTGGCTGGTAAGCAAGCTACTTACCACACAGCCAATACATACATACACACACACACACACACACACACACACACATACATATATATATATATATATATATATATATATATATATATATATATATATATATATATATATATATATATGTATATAATATAATATAGGATAAATTCTTTATAAGAATTTATCAAGTAGTCAGCGTCAAAAAACCTCATAATGAAAAAATAAACGAAAAATTTCGTAATGAAAAAATTCATCGTTTCTTCATAGATATATTTAATTATATATAAAGGGCATTAACTGTGTATCAATGCCTCACGCTATTGAGGGACTAAATAAGTAAAAAAAACTACCAAAAATAAGCAACATATTTACCAAAAGCGAGGGAATGCAGCTTTTCAAAATTTATCTCTTAAAAACATTTAACTCAACGGTTTTTAAGAGATGAATTTTGAAAAGCTGCATTCCCACGCTTTTGGTAAATATGTTGCTTATTTTTGGTAGTTTTTTTACTTATTTAGTCCCTCGATAGCGTGAGGCATTGATACACAGTTAATGCCCTTTATATATAATCATATATATATATATATATATTTATGTATATACATATATATATACGTATATATATAATTGTATGTATGTATATGTATATCATGTGCTAATCGTTGAACAAGTATGCATGTATCTCCAGATTTCCGGTAAGTCTTGCAATTTCTTGCTTACTTGTAATTCGGAAAGGTTTAATCTCATCATAGAGAAGTAAATAAAACAACAACAACAACAACAACAACAAATAATAATAATAATAATAATAATAATAATAATAATAATAATAATAATAATAATAATAATAATAATAATAATAATAACAACAACAACAACAACATCAGGATTGAGTATTATGTACGAAATCGAAACCTGGTCAAATCGTATCGATATCAAGTGAGCTTTTAAGCCTCTCTGAGCCTCTCAGCAACTCGTGCCAGTCACTGCTGTATTCCTTCCTCCGATTTTATTCTAAGTCTTCATTCGGTTTTTCTCCAAGAGCTGCTTCTGTCTTTACCAAAATAGATGTGATGGATGCAGTTTGACAGACACGCTCTTTGAAATATCTGCCAATCATTCCTTTCAGCGGACCATTAAAATGGGTCTGATTAGATCCTGCTTATTACCTAGAACGATGATAACAAGAACAACAACAACAACAACAGCGACGACGACGACGACAGCAGCAGTGACAACAACAATGATCACCACAACAGCAACTTCTGCAAAAACAACGTCAACAACACCGAAAGCAATGAGGAATACAACGGCAAAATACAACCGCGAAACAACCATGAAATAGGCGCCAGAATAACAGCAACAACAACAACAATGATTCCAGTGATAAATAACATTTACAGGAACAGCAAGAACAGGAACAATATTAGCAAAAACGACCAAAAGAAATGGGATTAAACACGAAGTAATTATAATAATAATAATAAAAGCAAGGATAAATTGCGACATCGTCGAAGAGATCGTCACAAATCAATGAAGAAGCGGCCAAGTGGTTCACCTCGACCTGCTAGAAATAGTAACGAAAGTGCTGTCAAGTCACAGCCCCGGTGGGGCCAGGGGAAACTGTGGTAGGGCGTGGTGCCAAAGTCGCCAGACACGAGGGTCTCATTAAAGAGATTCGCGTTGTTCTTCTTAGTCAAAAAAGTACTTTTTTTTTTTGTACTTAGTACTTAATAAAAGAGATACCGCAACAAACACAGCAGCAACAACAGCAACATCAACAGCAGCAGCAGCAGCAGCAGCAGCAACAAACAGCAGCAACAAAGGCGACAGTTGAGCATGGAGAGTATTTAAGAGCGATCGCAGAGAATTGGTGTCCAGAACCACCCACACACGTCGATTGGGAAAACAGCAATTGCAACCGAACCAACAACAACAACAACAACAACAACATTTTATATCTAGCGGGTACTACCACTACCATCACCGCTGACACCGTGCCTCCGTCACTACAACAGGCAGCAACAGCAGGATAACGATTATAACAATTACTCCTACTGCTACTACTACTACAACTGCTGCTGCTACTACTACTACTACTACTACTACTACTACTACAAGATATCAACAGCGACTACAACAACAACAACAACAACAACAGCGTCAAGGAAACAGTGGTAAGCATTATCGACAGTCATCAGCCGTAGCGTAAAAGGAGAGAGGAAGATTCTGAGCCAGGGAAGGAGACGATGGTGGAGGTGGTGGCGATGGTGATGATGATGATGATGATGATGGTGATGATGGTAGTGGTGGTGGTGGTGGTGGTGATGATGATGGTGATAACGACAAGAACAAGTACATCAACGTTAACAACAAGAATAATGATGATGTTCATGTAGAATGAATATTGATGTAGAACATGATGATAGGAGCAGAGATAAGGTCATTAAGCAAAGAAAAAGAAGAAAAAAAACAGTAATTATATATATATATACATTTATATACATATATATATACACACATATATATATATATATATATATATATATATATATATATATATACCTATATATCTATATGCATATATATATATGCCTATATATATATATATATATATATATATGTATATATATATATATATATATATATATATATATATATATATATATACATACATACGTATGTATGTATGTATGTATGTATGTAATGTATGTATGCATTTCCGTATGTGTGCATATATATGTATGAACGTATAAATAACGTTTGTGAACATATGTATGTGCGTGTTTGTGCGTATGCGTTACATACATATACACGTATTTAAACATGCATATATATATATATATATATATATATATATATATATGTGTGTGTGTGTGTGTGTGTGTGTGTGTGTGTGTGTGTGTGTGTGTGTGTGTGTGTGTGTGTATATATATATGTTGATATACAATGTATGTGTGAATATATATATATATATATATATATGTATATACATATACATATACATATACTATATGGATGAGCGTGTGTAGGTGTATATCAAATGTTCCTTATTATCTATCATTGCTGTTGTTGTTGTTGCTGTTGTTGTTGTTATGACAGCATACGTTGTCATGGCTACATTACCTCATGGTTCGCTACGCTCTTACACTTCTCTCTACTTTCACTTTGTGAGAGAGGACTGTTTCTCCAACTGTCTTCCTCTAAAGACGACAAAAGAGACAGGTTTTCACAAGTATGCACATGCATACATGCATATATATACGTCATACATACACGCATACATACATTCATACATACATACATACATACATACCCACGAACGTACATACATATATACATACATACGTACGTACATAAATACATATATATATATATATATACATGCATGCATACGTACATACTTACGCATACATTTGCAGTCACCTGCAAATGTGCGTATACATATCTATACTCTGTATATGTCTACACGCGTGCACAGATATGTATGTATATATATATATATAGATATGTATGTATGTATGTATGTATGTATGTATCTATCTATCTATCTATCTCTCTCTCTCTCTCTCTCTATATATATATATATATATATATATATACAGAGAGAGAGAGAGAGAGAGAGAGAGAGGGAGAGAGGGAGAGAGAGATATAGTTTCTATGTGTGTCTATGTCCTGCTGTGTGCATGCATGGGTACAATATCTATCTATCTGTCTATCTATCTATCTATCTATCTATATATATATATATATATATATATATATATATATATATATATATATATATATATATATATATATATATATATATATATATATATATATATATTGGGGCCCTGTGATATGTAACACACTGCCTAAATACCAATCTTGAGAAATTAAACTTCTTAAACCAGAAAGGAGAAAGCTGGTTTGAATACTACAGATTCAATCCATCACTGGAACTGTAAAAATCTGTAAAACTTTCCAGAAGTTTATCAATTGAATATATATGAGCCTGCAACTTTATGCATGAAAAGATATACATAAAACAAAACGTACAAATTTGCACATATGCATACATACATACATACATACATACATACATACCCTGTTATTGATGTTGAAATTCCAATGAAGGAGCCTTGGGTTTAGGTTAGAAACCAGCTCTTTCTCTATTGGCAAGACATCTTGAAATAAAACTGGACAATGACATACATACATACATACATACATACATACATAAAACTTACATACATATGTACTTAGGTACATAGGTACGTACATACAAGTATATATAGATACATACATACATGCATGCATACATATATACATATATGCATGCATACATATATACATATATGCATACATTACATACGTAGCACATATATCCATATATACATAAGTACAAGCATACATAGGCACATATAAACACACACACATACAGGTACGTATGTACGTACATGCATACATACATACATACAGACATACGTACGTACATACATACATATATATACATATCCACACTCCGACTGGTCGTATATGGTGTGTTCAGTTTCTTCTACATAAGCTAATCATGGATGTACACGCGGGTATTGTCATACATACAGTTAACGAAGCCACCATGTTGTTTACTCTCTTTACTTATTAGCTCAACCCACTACCCCTCTTCTCCTTTTGCCCTTGTCTACCGCCTTCCTCTGAATGCATCTCTCTTTATTTCGTTCCTCCACACCCGATTAGTTCTTTAGTTCTTTCGCCGTTACCTCACTTCCCATTCTTTCCCACAACACCACCACCCCACCACCACCACCAACCTGGTGTAAATGAATTTGAAGTCTGCATCTCGTTCAGTCAATACGTACGATTGTCTTCTGCGAGTATTTGGATACTAAGTGTAAACTACACCGCCGATTCTCTAAATATTGTGAAAGCTGTTCTTTACATATATTAATATTTGCAGCAAAGATATTCAGTTGTGTCTTGAAAAGTATACTATTAATGGTGAATGTATGTATTCATGTATATATGTATGTATATATGTATGTATGTATGTTTATATATGTATAGATGTATATGTGTATGTAGGTATATATGTATGTTTATATATGTATGTTTATATATGTCTATATGTATGTAGGTATATATGTATGTTTATATGCATGTATATATGCAGATATATATGCATGTATGTATGTATGTATGTATGTATATATGTATATATGTACATATGTATGTATGTATGCATATATGTATGCATGCATGTATGTATGTATTTATGATGTCTAAATATCTGTCGATATGTGTGCGAGTATATATGGGTGTGTATGCGTGTGTGCATGCATGTTATATATATATATATATATATATATATATATACACATACATATATGTAAATATACATATGCATGTGTATACACGTACATATATATGTATATATGCATATATATATATCAATGTATATATGTATATATTTATATATATACATATGCATGTTTATAAACGTATATATATATATATATATATGTATATATATATATATATATATATATATATATATATATATATATATATATATATATATATATATATATATATATATATATATATATATATATATATATATATATATATATATATATATATATATATATATATGTATATATATATATGTGTGTGTATATATATATGCATGCAGATGTGTGTGCATTATAGATATATAGATGTATGTGTCTATGCATGTATGTACATATGTATATCCGTGTTAGTGTGTATCAGTAAATCTTTGTATTGAATATATTCAACCGAAAGAGAGGGAGAGAGAGAATAAGAGAGAGAAAGAGAATGAAAGAGAGAGAGAGTGAAAGAGAGAGAGAGAGAGAGAGAGAGAGAGACAGACAGACAGACAGACAGACAGGGAAGCATACAGACAGACAGACAGGGAAGCAGACAGACAGACAGACAGACAAACAGACAGACAGAATGAAACAGAGAGAGAAATTGAAAGAAAGTAATGTTTTTAATAGAGTTTTCATAGATTTTATAGTATTTTCCCTTCTGTATTGGTTTTTCGATTTATTTTTAGTGAATGTTTTCAATTTTACTTGTTTACTTCTGTGCAAAGGCGAAGATAGCAGACGTGTTTCTCACCCTTGTCGACCTTACCAATGTAATATTTTGAGAAAACTGATAAAATGAAGAAGAAAAAAAGATAGAAAAGCGAAAAAAATATATATGTAATATTTTGTTATATTATTATCTGATATGAATTACTTAAATAAATGTTTATTTTTTTATGTATTTATTATTCAGTTCTGTTGAAACATATTGATAAATTTGTAATATATTGAAAAATATATAAATAATTAAAGCTTGTAAATGTTTAAGTGCAGTTTAACATATGTATTGTAATGAATCAGAATTAATTTTTAATCAATAGAAATTCCGTTCGTAATGAGAATAGAAATCGTCTGCTTTTAACTGAAGAGAAGTCGTCTCCTTTTAATGATAATACTTCTCAAGAAAAACAAGGGAGAGAAGTTTGTAGTGACAACAAAGTTGAAATACAATATGAGACTGACAGTTCACATCTCGGCACTGGTGCTGGTCCTGATCCACAAACCAAATGATTTAGATCAGTAAGAGTACGAACCTGTGAGTGGCCTTCTACATAAATGGCTGACCAATTAGAAATAGCAGCTAAATATCTCAACGGAGTAAAATACAAGACACTGTTATTTATCTATCACCTTTTCTTGTTTCCCTTAGTTTATAAATTCCATTATTTCAAGAGCAACGACAAAAAATATTCAAAATATTTTGGAACTGTTTATAACTGGCTTTTGTCTTTAATAACTCATAAACCTTTTATATTTTACTTGTATCAGTCATTTGACTGCGGTCATGCTGGGGCACCGACTTGAAGGGTTTTAGTCGAACAAATCAAGCAACAAGAGTTATTATTTTTTTAAAGCATAACACTTATTCTATAGATGGGTTTTACTGAACCGCTAAGTAAACACACCAGCACCGGTTGTCGAGTGGTGGTGGCGGACAAACACAGACACAAACTCACATACACATAGATATACACATACACAAACATATATATATATATACATATATATACACGGCGGGTTTTGGTTGGGCCGTGGCTTTAGTAGAAGACACTTGCCCAAGGTGCCACGCAGTGGAACTGAACCCGTAACTATGTAGTTGGGAAGCAAGTTTCTTAGCAGACAGTCATGCTTGCACCTAATATTAAAAAATAAAAAGATTGTTTTAAAAAAATCAATTCGTAGAACAAGATTTCTCAAGTCTTAAAAAATACAGCAACTTTGGATAATTTGGTCTTGTGAACGTCATGTCTAAACCACAAAACACAGGTAGGTCACAGAGCTTGGACACCTTTGTTCATTGGCCTTCTGGCTGAAGACTGACCTGAGTTGCTAAACAACAACAATAACAACAGCAGCAGCAAGAACAGCGACTGCAAAAAACAGTAACGGCTCCGTCAAGTACAATATCTGAGATTCGTTATTTTATTCCTAGCAACCTCAGGAAATTTAATGAGATTTCTCATCCAGTCTCAGACAATTGGACCCAATTGTAACGATTTGTCGCGTTATTTGATCGAAATTTTTGTCCGATTGGAAAATCGTCTGCAACAGTGCCCGCCCCCCACCGTAACCCGCCTCCGCTCCACTGCAACCAGCATTGAAATCGTCATGCGCAGCTCTCCGTCCCTTTGTTGTTGTGGTTGGTGAAAAAGTGGTGGTGGTGGTGGTGGTGGTGGTGGCGGCGGCGGTGACGGCGGTGACAAGCGGCGACAGTAGCGACACCGTCTAGAACGAGGGCGGCAGTGGCGGCTACGGTGGCAGCGGCGGCAGTGGTGACGATTGTCGCAGCGGCGGTATTGGCGGCATTGGTAGCAGTGACGGACGGCAACGGCAACAGCGACGGGCGGCAGCGACGGGCGGCAGCGGTGGACGGCAGCGACGGGCTGCGGCGCCGGCGTCAGCAGTAGCTGTGGTGGTGGTGGTGGTGGTGGTCGTCGTCGTGGTGGTGGTCGTCGTCGTCGTCGCCGTCGTTGTCGTGTGTCAACCATCAACAATAAGACCTTTCCTCAAAGACTTTCCAGCCATGGCGATCACCATGCATCACCAGCTTCAAATACCCAATGTATCCTTCTTTTAGTACGGTGTGCAATTTCTAGCATCTCTCGCGAACATATACGAGCACAGTTTCCATTGTGGAATCGTCCACCTTAATGCAGATATAATTTGCCATGTTTATAATTATATATATATATATATATATATATATATATATATATATATATATATATATATACGTGAAATAACACAACTGGAACGAGAGTATCAAGAAGCGGTCAGTGGGGCTATGTGACAGGTTATAGCAGGCAGAAAACAGTTCGAAGGGTTAGGGACAAAATGTAAAGACACGATAAAGTAGCAATAAAATTTGTGCACAGTGAATAGAGCGCCGAAAAATTGGAATGAAATATGCTGATGTTTCGGATGAACCGTTTATCAAAGTAGAGTAAGAAAGACAGAAAAGGAACAAGACCAAAAACGATATCTGTTTGAAGTATAAATGTATCTTTCCGCTACATGTTGAAGGGGTACACACACTCAGACATATACACATACATATAGATATATGTTTCGATGTGTGTGTGAACACACACATAACACGCACATACAAGCACACACACACACATATATATATTGTTGTTGTTGGTACTCCGTCGCTTACGACGTCGAGGGTTCCAGTTGATCCAATCAACGGAACAGCCTGCTCGTGAAATTAACGTGCAAGTAGCTGAGAATTCCACAGACACGTGTACCCTTAACGTAGTTCTCGGGGATATTCAGCGTGACACAGTGTGACAAGGCTGGCCCTTTGAATTGCAGGCACAACAGAAACAGGAAGTAAGAGTGAGAGAAAGTTGTGGTGGAAGAGTACAGCAGGGTTCGCCACCATCCCCTGCCGCCACATATATATATATAGCTATGATTGACCGTTGACCGAACACTATTCAATTTTTTTTCTCCGTGTTTTTCTCCTTGTCTCCGTATTCTTTCTTTTGAAGAGCATAGCTCGAAACGTTAAAGACTTTCCGTATTCCCGAGCGTCATACTAATACATCCTTTTGTTGTTTACACCACCTGTCCTCGTCTGTTGTTGTTTTTTCGTACATTCTCACACACACACACACACACACACACACACACACACACACACATATATATATATATAAACACATATACGTACATACATTTCTAATAATATTAACATGCATCAATCTTTAAATAAGCACATAGATATAAAAGAAGTCCCCCGCCACCCGTATATATATATATAATCGTTCATCTATTCTACCCACACATGCAAAGTGTTACTGGGTCACTGCACAAACTCACTTTAATTCGATCAATTAAAAAACTCCATAAAAGTCGAACTGAAGGAATAAAATTATAGAAAATATCTTTAGATCGCGGCTGCTGATGTTAGTTTTTGTATAGTATGTCGCTGAAGATCAGTCAGTAGAAGAGAGACCATCATTTTCCAATATATATATGTGTATATATATATATTGATCGAAATCGATAAGTCGGGGAATATACAACGAAAGTAAGACACTTATAAACCTCAATATGGATATTAAATTGAAATATTTTTTATTTCTTCATATTTAAATTGTTACTAAGAGAGAGAGAGAGAGAGAGAGAGATGGAGGAGAGGGAAGGAAAGAGGAGAGGGAGAGAGAGACATGAACCAACGAAGGAGCTTCCACGCGATTATATATCCATATGTGCGTGCGAGTGTTTTGTGCACATACATACATACATACATACATACATACATACACACACACACACACATATATATATATATATATATATATATATATATATATATATATATATATATATATATATATATTGATATATAAATACAGACATGCACATAATATATATATAACACATATATATTATATATACATATCTGCTATATATAAAAAAAATATATATATATATATATATATATATATACATTATACACACACTCACACACGCACATACGCACACACGCATATATATGAATATATATGTAATATACATTATATATATATATAATATATACATATACATGTATTTATGTATGTATACATACATATACATTCATACACACACTCATACACACACACACACACACACACACACATACACACACACATGCATACATACATAGTACTTACATGCTCGTACTTATATGTGTTTCTGAGTGTACATGCTTGCCTGTATACATCTGTATACATTTAATGTGTTGGATGTATTTCAAGCAAGTTGCTTTAAATCGTGGACATAGTTAGTGCTTTTGCAGTTAAATGCGGTTTATATCAGTGAGAGAAGCTGATATTGATTAAATGAGGTGATATCAAAAGAGTATCAAAAATATTTGAAAATTGTATAAGTGAATAACAGAATTAGAGAATAACGGAATAATAGACAGTGTTTTGCTGGATGTTTAGTTTTTCGTGCTAAAAACATATTGATAGATTAGGCGACAGAGATATGAAGGGATTTAGATAGATAGATAGATAGATAGATAGATAGATAGATAGATAGATAGATAGACAGACAGGCAGGTAGGTAGATTAGATAAACAGACAGACAGACAGGTAGATAGATAGATAGATAGATAGATAGATAGATAGATAGATAGATAGATAGATAGATAGATAGATAGAATTTTACAAACACATTTGTTAAGCGAATCAGTGAAAATATATAAGACTTTCCTAAAATTCTATATGTAACGCTTCACCGTTTTTATCTCGTTTCCAGTAACGAAACTATGATTCTTTGTCATAATCCAACTTTTATCTTTAAAAGAATAATTCAAAACTTACGAAACAAAAGGTACATCGGTGCCTACGTGTGAGTTCGTGCGTACGTATTTAACGCGTTTAGGGGAAGTTAGACGCGTAAGTATTTATATGATACTACTATGGAATGCACTTACAGAAGTAGAAAAGAATATTTATATTTGCATGTAAGGCGGCGAGCTGGCAGAAACGTTAGCACGCCGGGCGAAATGCTTAGCAGTATATCGTCTGCCGCTATGTTCTGAGTTCAAATTCTGCCGAGGTCGACTTAGCCTTTTGATCCTTTCGGGGTCGATTAAATAAGTACCAGTTGCGTACTGGGGTCGATGTACTCGAATTAATCCCTTTGTCTATCCTTGTTTGTCCCCTCGATGTTTAGCCCCTTGTGGGCAATAAAGAAATAGGAAACGTTAGCACGCCGGGCGAAATGCTTAGCGGTGTTTTGTCTGTCTTAACGTTCTGAGTTCAAATACCGCCGAGCTCGACTTTGCCTTTCATGTTTTTGGGTTCGATAAAGTAAATACCAGTTGCGTATTGGGCTCGATGTAATCGACTGGCGCCCTTCCTCCAAAATTTCGGGCCTTGTGCCTAGAGTAGAAAAGAATATTTATATTTGCATGTGTTTTATTTTACTTAAGATGTGAATGTGCAGGATACTTACAAAGGAAAGCATGACTACAAAATTGCTTTTCGTATATACGCATATACGCACGTCCATACACTCGCGTAGACACGCACACACATACACGCGCACAGACAAACGCGCGTGCGCGAGACCATATAAGCAGAGAATTATGCAACTACTTATACACACTCACAGATAATAAGCATACTATATATATATGTATGTATGTATGTATGTAAATATATGTATATATACACACACACACACATACACACACACACACACACACACACACACACACACACACACACATATATATATATATATACATGTACATATTATGCGTCTGTGTATACATATACATATATATGCATATTTATTCATATAAATATTCGCATATATATATATATATATATATATATATATATATATATATATATATGTTAATTCTCTAAATGAAGTATTAACAGTAACTGCACGATAAAGTGTAGTATATTGCCACTTAAGTGTGGCTGACCCCTAGGGGTGGATGTTGGGGCTAAAAGCAACAGTAACAT
>NC_142946.1:47341104-47348604 GCF_046866305.1 Octopus bimaculoides
TATATATATATATATATACTCTTTTACTTGTTTCAGTCATTTTACTGTGGCCATGTTGGAACACCGCCTTTAGTCGAGCAAATCGACTCCAGGACTTATTCTTTGTTAGCCTATTACTTATTCCATCGGTCTCTTATGTCGAACCGCTAAGTTGCGGGGACGTAAACACACCAGCATCGGTTGTCAAGTGATGTTGGCGTGACAAACACAGACATATTGCGTGTGTTTATTTGGTAAATTCATAAACGTAACATATTTTTACTTTAAAATACATTTGGTAAGACCAACACAAAATCAGATAAATCAACTGAAGTTGAGGCTTATTTTTTCCATGAATTTCTCTAAAAAAAAAACAAAGAACGATGTAAACTCGAAACTTGTCTTAACTCAGAACAGCGTAAATTGAGGTATGCCTGTACTTCTTCCTCATCCTGTCGATATTTGTTCAATAGTTTTCTATCGACACTTTTCACGTAAGTTTCTCACAAGACTATACTCGTATCTTCCAGAAATTGATTGCCCAGTGGCTAAATAAAATTGATTGTCGACAAGTTTGTCGCAACGAAAACTGGTAAGCGATCAAATTCTTTACATTGGGAAAAATAACACTTTTGAGCATGTACCACAATCACGTGATCAGCAATAGCAAGGCATAGTTCACTTGCAACTGACAGAAAATCACGTATGTCTTCGGTTGAAATACATCATCCTTACCATCATGGCGGACAACGAAGATGAATTCATTGCAGGTCAGCTGATGCGTCAACCACTCTTCCAAACACTTTTAATGTCAATACTTTTTAATATTTATTGCCTCTCTTTCTCTTTCTCTTCCTCTCTCTCTCCCACTCTCTTCTTCTCTATTTCCCTCTTTCCCTTCCTCCATTCTCCCGCTCTATCTATCTACCTATCTATCTATCTATCTATCTATCTATCTATCTATCTATCTATCTATCTATCTATCTATCTATCCATCCATCCATCTATATAAGTTGCGGTGTTCCGACACTTGAATTCCATGCATGTCGTACGGTATGCGACATCCTTAGTTTTCAGTATACATGTGGATTTTGTTTAACAAACTCTACAGTTACTATCGGCACTGGAAGTTTTCTCAAATGCGTGTGTCCTACTAGTTAGTGATTGAATAGATTCGCCTGGGCTTTTATTTCTACTACTAAGTTTTGTTTCGTGTAAATCTTTCCTATATGTGTAAGACTACTTTGTTCCGGGGTGCATTGTTGACAAACATTGCATCCTGAAACTTGTCATACTACGAAATTACTACGTTTAGTTATCTATTTTTCCTTTTTAATCCATTTCAGAACATATTCCGTTATATGCAAAATACTGCATCGTCGCAGATGATAGTTTCAACATTTCCTGACTCCTCTATACATCCTGATTTTGTCCTGTAGGCTCCTCGAACACTTATTAGCTCAGCAGGACCTAATTCAACTAGAGCTGTTTGACTATCGCCAGAATGTTTTATATTCTAAATGAAACCCGATTTATACTTTTGCAGTCTTCAAGATCGACACATGCGGGGTTCGTTTCAGTTCATTCTGACGTAGTCTGTTATCAGGATGTTTATTTTTATGTTCTCCAGCACAGTGAAGCTGTGGTAAACCAGACGCTAAGTGGCAGAAATTTCGTGAAACGAGAAAGGAGGTGTCGTTTTTTTATATAATTTTTTTTTTCTTTTTTGTTTATAGTTCGATATCTAATAAGTGATTGCATTGTGTCGAAGTTATAGTGTAAAGCCCGCCAGACGGCGTTGATTAATGCTCCTGTTTGAAAGATTCCTTTTAAAACGGAAAGATAGAGATTGGGGTGGGTGTTGTTGTGTGAAATTGAGTGACAAAGAATGAAATGAAAAATAAAGGAATTTGAGTAGAAAATGCGTATACATGAGATGAAGAAACTATGTATATTATCAAATTATTGAATAGTATCTCTGCGTGAGTAAATTGTGAATGAAATATATTAAAACTGTATAATCGCCTAATGAAGATAGTTACGAACAAAACGTAATCTTTCGAGGCACTATTCCAGCGCTAGAGATTTAAAATGTTTAACAAAATAGATGCAAGCCTAACAGTGTACAACAATGTCTAATCAGATTTTATATTATCCATTAACAATAGAATAATAGCACTTTACAGACTTTCCTTCCAATAATATCACTTGCGTGGATTAAAAAAATCTAAAACCAATACAAACACTTCTATTGATGTAGATGCTATAGATAAAGATATATATATATATATATATATATATATATATATATATATATATATATATATATATATATATACATACATAAATATATATGTATGTATGTATGTAAGAATGTATATATATACATATACATACACATATATATATATATATATATATATATATATACATACATATATATACATATATATATATATATATGTATATATATGTATGTATGTATATATATATATATATATATATATATATATATATATCGAAGATGCTAAGAATTTTCGGTGCTACACTTGATGTAAATGATAGAGTTGAATGCTTCCCCTCTCGAACACCATATATTACTTATAATGACCACAAATTATACTCCACTAGTATCTTCAACTGCAGGTTTCTTAACCCAAATTACGTGAATACAGTTAGCAAATACGAGATGCAATTATTCTAAACTCAAAAATAAACTACATACCTTTCTAAGCAATGGTTTGAACCTGTTTCCATTCGCCTCTATGTTAGACAGAATTACCAGTTCACTCAGCTGCCTATCAATGACTTTTATCCTTCGGTCACTGAGACTATACTTTCCAAAGAAACTTAGAATTGCGAACATAGGGAAATAATTTCACAGTGATTAGTGATTTGCACACTGATTTAATTATACATCCAAAGAAATCGTTATCACTCACACGCACACACACACGTCTCTGAGAGATTTAGAAATGTATTATTTCTAATATATATATATATATATATATATATATATATATATATATATTGCTCACGCAGAGATAGAGAGACAGAGGGACTGAGAGGGAGGAAGAAGGCGTATAGCAGCAACCTGACAATGAAGATAATGAAGACCATAAACCGTGTGTGTGTGTATGTGTGTGTGCTTGTGGTGCGTGTGCGTGTAAGTATTTATATATATCTTTTTACACACACACATATATATATATATATATATATATATATATATATATATATATATATATATATAATTAATATAATATGGTAAAAATTCGATATTAATTAATATCAATTTAATACCAGGAAACTAGCACATTAAAAGAATCAGAAGGCTCTTGAAAAAATTTTTGGGGAGATCCTAAAAAGATTATAGTACTTGTGTATATAAGATTGACCAGTGACCGGTCTGTCAAAATGCTAGAAGAAGCTCACATATATATATATATACATATATATATATATGTGTATATGTATGTATGTGTGTATTATTTTTAGTGGTTATTTAATGATGTTGCGTAATTGTTTTCATTATTTTTTTTCTGGAATTACGAAGCACCGGAAGTAATATTTAGTGCTGCAGAAAAAAAAAACGGAAGTAAGGTTGGACTTGGTATGTATTTAAAGCTGAGAACACAGCGCCCTCTTGCGAGAATATCAGGAGCGGTATTGGTATCTGTATGTGCAGAAATAAGGAAGGAAACCGATCGTAGGGAACTGATTGTTTATTGGGGAGGGAATGGGGGATTTTGGTGGAAATCTGCGTACGTGTATGTGTGTGTCAGTGTGTGTGTGTATTTCTGTGAGCGAATGCATGCGCGCGCATATAAATATGTGGGTAAGATAAAGGAAAGTTTGAGAATGTGATTGTGAACGAGACTATGCATGCTCTTGTGTTTCTTTGTAGAAAACTGCTTGCGTGTTTGTGAGCTTATATGTAGATAGATAGATAGATAGATAGATAGATAGATAGATAGATAGATAGATAGATAGATAGATAGATAGAGAGAGAGAGAGAGAGAGAGAGAGAGAGATAGAAAGATACACAGGTAGATAGATAGATAAATAGATAGATAGACAAACAGATTGGTAGATACACAGACAGATTGATAGATAGACAGACAGACAGAGACAGACAGATTGATAGATAGATAGATAGATAGATAGATAGATAGATAGAGAGGGAGAGAGAGAGAGAGAGAGAGAGAGTAAGAAAGAAAGAGACAGACAGACAGACAGCTAGGGAGATACGCTTATGTATATTTACGCGTGAGTGAGTGTGTGTGTTTAATTTTCTACAAACATTATCTCATTATATTTTCTCAAAATGGCGGTATTAGTTAAACGAACATAGAACAACTAGTCGCTTTCAAATGAAACGCCATGTTTAAGATGTAAATGGAGAACTTCATTTACAAAAGCTAAAAATTGCTGTTTATATAATTTCGCAACGAATTCCTCCAGTCACCCTAACCCAGAAGATTTCGACTCTGCATGATCTGATCTGCTTCACGCTCCAACAAATTACGGAATCCTACCTTTTTATTTACCCTTTTTCATAAGTCTTAATTTAGACATAAATCTACGAACGTTGAGCGGTAAATATGCTAGCGTTCATTATACATGCAAAATGCCTTATTTTAACCGCCAGCACACACACACACATAATTTGTTTCTATATTGATATATATATATATATATATATCGAAACGCCGGTGTTAAAACGTGGGTAGCTGATGAAGTAGAATGTTCTCTATGTGGCTCGTGTGTTCTCGTCTACGTTTGTTTGCAATGTCCTGTACCCAGATATGCACCTATACATACAGGTGGATGTCGGTATGCACATACCTGTACGTATATATGCATATACTCATTTACTTTTGTTTATATATATATATATATGTATATATGTTATTTATATATTTGGGTTCGTGTATATGAGTATGTGTGTATGTGTGTGGTGTACATTAGACATGTCAGATATCATAACGCTTTATTAACTTAATTAACTCTGTAAAATGAAGTACAAACATACTAAAAATAAAAAGAAAAAATAAAGAAAAGAAAAATAAAACCTTCTCCGCTTAGGATCTCGAAGAAAAATTTGGCGAGACAGAACAAAACTGATTTCGAACCCCGAGTCGGGGAGTTAATCTGAGAATTCAAGATGGCGTTCGATGACTTTTGGTTTATTTATTCCTTTAAGTGTTTCAGCTTTAAAGCTGCGGTCATGCTGGAGCACTATTTATCATTATTTTATTTTATTTTACTTTACTTTATTTTATTTATTGAAATGGAAGGGGTCCAGCTGATAGTTACGCATCTCTCTTTGACAGACAGACAGATAGACAGACATACAGAAAGACAGACAGACAGATAGATAGATAGATAGATAGATAGATAGATAGATAGATAGATAGATAGATAAACAGACGTACGGACAGACTGGCAGGCAGACAGAGAGAGACAGAAAGAGAGTTAGATAGAGACAGATACAGACAGACAGACGGACAGACGGACGGACTAGCAGACAGTTAGACAGACAAGCTCAGACGTTTGTTCTATTTTTTTCCTCAAGTAATAACAATGGCTTTCGAGTACACATCGTATTTCCTTCAGCCTGTCTGCCCGCCTGCCTGGCTGTACATCTTATATACATACATATATATATATATATATATCTGTACAGCAAGTTGTTCTGGCTATGTCGATGCCGGTGATTATAGTTTAAGCTGGAAATCGTTTCCTAAGAAGAAGCAACTCCAAACCACCCACCACCACCACCACCCACCACCATTCCGTCAACGATGCCGCCGCCGCCGCCGCCACCACCGCCACTACCGTTTATTCTTCACCAACGAAATAGTTTTTATTCTTATCGTCGAACCACCCTGATTCTTCCAATAGACACGTTAGTCAGGAATTTTCGTCCTCCATTTCTCGCTACTAATCACATAATCTCTCTCCCCCCCTCTCTCTCTATCTTTCTCTTTCTCTCTCTCTCTCTCTCTCTCTCTCTCTTTATCTCTCTCTCTCACACACCCGCGCTCTCTCCTTCACACACACATACACACAGACAAACACAAATGCACACACACACAAATATACACTCTCTGTCACCCACACACACACTGTCACACACACACACACACTTTCTCTCTCTCTTACACACATCTCTCTCTCTCTCTCTCTCGCTCTCTCACGCATACACACAGACACTCTCTTTCGCCCTCTCTCACACACTCACACACTCTCGCTCGCGCTTTATCTCTCCTTCTCTCACACACACATATTGTCTCTCTCTCTCTCACTCACTCTTTCCCTCTCTCTCTCTTTCTCTCTATCATTCCATATCTCTGTCCACACACCCCCTAACCCATCCCCTCTGCATTCTATTCTATCTCAAGTCCTTGCTTATCAAAGCTACCCACAACGTGTACACACACACACTCATACTTTCCTCCTCTCACTTTTCCTCAATTTCTCTTCCTCTTTCCCTCCCACTGTTTTACTCTTCTATCTTCTCATCCACTTCCCCCCCCCTCTCTCTCTTCGCCTTTTGTCCTTGATACATTTCCCGTTCTATTTAATTAGATTTATAGCATTGATATAAAATTATACAATGGATAGATAACCGCTAACTACATCGATGGCCACCAACAACCATGCATTATGGGATATACCCACACACGAACACTTATATATACATACATACATACATACACACACACACATACATATGTGTATATGTATATATGTATATATGTATATATATATATATATATATATATATATATATATATATATATATATATATATATATATATGTATATATATATATATATATATATATATATATATATATATATATATATATATGTATATATACATATATATTTGCTCCATTTTGCTACATATATACATATATGTGTGTATATACATATATATATATATATATATATATATATATATATATACATATATATATATATACACATATATATATATTCATGTGTATATATATATATATATATATATATATATACACATGCATACATATATATATACATGTATATATATATATATATATATATATATATATATACACACATATATATATATTCATATATATATATATATATATATTATATATGTATATACATATATATATATATATATATATATATATATATATATATATATATATATATATATATATATATATATGTATATACATATATATGTATGTATATGTATATATGTGTATATATATATATATACACACAGCTATGCACCTATACAGATATAGGCAGACATGCACACACATTGCAGATATAGACAAACATATGCACACACACACACACACACACACACACATACACGCACACACACACACAGATATAGACAAGCATACATATCGACACACACCACCCTCCCACACACAATGGCGATATACATCAATCGATCCGTTAAAATCGACGGCAACGAATTGCTTTCCTGATCGGTCTTGTCAGTGTGTGG
>NC_142946.1:47351104-47363604 GCF_046866305.1 Octopus bimaculoides
TCAATGGGAGCGGGTAAAAGTGGAGGTTTTACCCAAAATCTGTGTAACAATTAGAAAATGGACGATAATATGCTGAACCCAACTACTTGCAGACGGTGTATCCCGTTGAATTCATTAATTTAATATATATATATATATATATATATATATATATATCCATATTTATATTAAGGGCATTACTATACATAAATGCCTCACGCTAGGAGGGACTCTTAAAGTCAAAACTACCAGGTAGGTAGATAGATAGATAGATAGATAGATAGATAGATAGATAGATAGATAGATAGATAGATAGATAAGGGATTGTAACGTTTATATGAGAGAGAGAGAGAGAGAGAAGGAAGGGCAGTGTGGTTAAGAAGATGTAGCTGGAGAAATTAGATTGAGCTCGTACTGCCTTCCTCCCCTTCTTCACCCTCAAACGCCCCGCACTTCACCCCTTCCTCCACCTCTCTCCATTCATTACCAATATTATATTTACATTGGCGTCTGAAGACTTCTTGGCTGTGGCACCATTCTTACTGGCTGGCGTCGGCTTGGAATCACGGAACAGGCTTTCGTCTTCGTAATCGGCATCATCATCGTCATCATCATCATTATCATCGTCATCATCATCATCATCATCATCATCATCGTCATCATCATCATCATCATCGTCATCGTCTTCATCATCATCGTCGTTGTCATCATCATCATCTCATCAGCATCTTCATCATTATCATCATCATCATCATCATCATCATTATCTTTATCTTAGGCGTCATCGTCGTCCACCATCATCATCATCATTGGAACACTACCACCACCACCACCACCACCAATGAGAAAAGCCTCTACAAAGACGCTCTATCTGCTAGAAATACCAGCCGAACACGCCTGGAATGATACTGTACAGCCTCAAAAGAAAAGGATGATCAAGGGTAGAAAGGCTTTCATTATAAGTCTGTCTTATTAGGGTGGACCTGGGGTTAAAATAGAAAGAAACGTATCATCATTGTCGTCATCATCATCATCATCATTTCATCATTGTCATAATCAACATCGTCAGTATCAGAACCATCAGCATCATCATCATTACCATCATCATCATAGTCGTCATCGTCGTCGTCGCGGTCCCTTTTTTTGTATCACCTAACTATCTGGATGTTTTGCGTTCTTGTTTCATTTTTGCATTATAAATAAATATATATATATATATATATATATATATATATATATATATATATATATATATATATATATATATATATATATATATATATATATGTATATATATATATATATTGATAGAAAAGGTAATACAACAAAAGAAAAAAAGAAAGAAAGAGACCTCGATATTATGTAAATAGAGGAATTTATCTATAAATGATATGGGACAATTATTTGGTAGTCATGGCGTGGGTTTCCGGACATCCGAAACTCGGAGTTTTATCATGGCTACCGAATAATTGTCACATATTATTTACAGATACATACATATGTATATATATATATATATATATATATATATATATATATATATATATATATATATATATATATATATATATATATATATATTGTGAGTAATCAAAGTGTCAATGTTCTAAGATCTCTACGTAGTTTACTAATTGAGTTTTTTAATTATAATCACCGAAGCAGGTTTCAAACGCAGTCACTCAACATGGCTGCCATTAGAGTAACAAGTTTGTTCTTAATTTCAACGATAAGCAATTCAAAAGATAAAACATATATAGAGAAAAAAAAAATAAACAAAAACAGAGAAAACATATATCATTATCAGTTTTAATTAATTATGATGCAAGCAGGTTTAAGAAGCTGTATAGAGAAAACAAAAGCCAAAAAATAGTAATTTTTCTGGTTGGCAATAATTTCTTCTCACGACTGCCGTCTCATTTAACAGGATTCGGTTATTGATGTAAGTAAAGACATATGGCTTTCTCTTTAATTATATAACTTCTCTTCCTCCCTTCTCCCTCTCCCCTCCCCTCACTTTCTGCCCCCTCTTTCTCTCTCTTTCTAACTATATACATACATACATACATACATACATATATATATATATAGCTTATCACTACTTCTCATAGTGAAATATCAATCTGTTTGATACGTGGGCGTGTGTGTGTGCGTGTGTGTGTGTGTGTGTGTGTGTGTGTGTGTGTGTGTATGTGTGTGTGCGTGCGTGCGTGCCTGAACAAGGAGAAAAGCTAATTATGTTTGTATGTATATATATATATGTATGAATGCATATTCGTACACACAGTCACGCATTTATGTACAAAAATAAATTTACATTTTTTTTATCGTATTTACAAGCGACAATAATAATAACAATAATAATAATAATAATAATAATAATAATAATAATAATAATAGCAACAACAACAACAACAACAACAACAACAACAGCAATAGCCAAAACAGCATTAACGATGGTAAATACGGAACCACCAAAACGACATCATCGTAATCGGGATGAAATAAATATCATCAAAAAAAAAAAGAGGTTTTGAACATACGAGTTTGGTACAGCTGAAATCGGGTTTTCTGTTTTGTCAGGTCCATTGCTTTTGTTTCTGCACCAGCAGCTCCAGACTGGAAACCGTGATCCCCCAGGGTAGGTGTGAGAAGGACCTTCTAGATCCAGATTAACTGCTGCCGGAGACGTTTTGGTTCTCGTTTTTATTCATCCACCCATATTTCACTGCTTAGGTGTCAACGAGTAAAGAAACAATGTCGCTACCACAGACCTCTACTGGCGCCCTTATATTTTTGTATGCATAATGTATGCATAATGTATATGTATGTATGTATATGTTTTTGTGTGTATCTTTATCTCCACCAAAATCCCCCACCCCCACACCCCACCCCCACCCCCACATACACACAGGCACACACCAGTGTTGGTTTGTTTATGTCCTCATAACTTAGCGGCTCGATAGAATAAGTACCCGACTGAAAACAAAAATAAGCACAGCTGTCGATTCGTTTGACTAAACCCCTTCAAAGCGGTGCCCCAACATGGTCGCAGTCCAATGATTGAAGGGAGGTAATAGAACGAAAAAATGTCAAAAGATCAAAGAAAACCTTTTAATGAGATTGGAACGCGTAGCATCTGTATTCAAAGGTGTTGAGCGCTTTTAAACATTCTATACCGCAAACATCAGTGAATGTGAGATTCACGTTCACAAAAGTGTTCTTTATTTTGATTGTTTAAGGCGTATATACTGTAGATAACGAGGCCAGAAAAAGCCTTGTACTTATTATACACGCATGAAACATAAAAGATATTCTTTTGTGAACGTACATCTCAAATTCAAATTTTATGTCATTATGAAGCATGATATAATATTATCATTATTATTTAGTGCATGCCATCAAAGTGACACTGGGGTAAAATATACGAAGCCCATTATACACGTCATGACTACCCGTCTGATAAGGGTACACCAGGCGCATGCATCACAACCATATGTGCGCGACATGGTGATCTCGTATCAAGATAAACAGCGCATGACCTTGCAGGTGGGGCCCAGTTAGAATTTTATTCAGGTCGAATAGCCCATCCCGCTCAAAAGGTCCCTGAGTAAGGTTTGTTTAAGGATGTTGAGCAAAACACCCATGTTTCCAAAGGTGAATTATTCAAACCCCAAAGAATTCCTCTCAACACATGGCTATGATGCTCCCCCACTACTTCTACTCATGATCAGAGATGCACATATTGTCAGCTACCAAGGGACATGCTCAACTGGTTAAGGTCAAGCAACTGACAAGCAAATCTGTGGTATCAAGCAGAATATTTGCTGTAGCCCATCTTTTATACCAAGACAAAACAATGTACATAACACTTCCAATCAATTAAGATTAGAAGCCATGAGAGCCACTGCCTAGTACTGCATCCGGGCAGCCTAGTACTGCATCCGGGCAGCCTAGTACTGCATCCGGGCATATTATTATTATTATTATTATTATTATTATTATTATTGCCCTAAGTAGACTTATTCGCTATTGAAAATTCTAATTATTTATTTATTATTTGTTTCTCTAATTTCTGTTATATATCCTTTGTTGTATCTTTTGGTATAATCGATGTAAACCCTCCACCACCACCACCACCACCACCTATTCTTGTATTTGTTTTTGCTTTTGTGTGTCATAACTCATCTTTGATATTGTCCTCCGTGTCTTGAGCTCTTGTGGCCAATAAAAGAAATTATTATTACAATTATTCTATCAATTTTGTTTCCATTTCTTGCCGAGTGTCTTCCCGATACCTAGGGCAAAGAAAATCATCGTACACATTGGTAGGCCATTAAAACAAACACGCCAGATTGCTTCTTTACAAAGTCAAGTTATGTGACAGAAAAAAAGGGGGGAAAAAGAAAGAAAAAAGGAAAAAGAACAATAGAAAATAGCATTATTTTTATAATTATAATAATAATTATTATTATTATTATTATTATTATTATTATTATTGAAATATTTCAACGAAAAGCAGTGGGCGAACTTCAGACGTTCTTTTTCATAACTTGTACATGTTCTAACCATGTCAACAGATTTTTCCATTGTTAATGTTGATGTTCAAGTTATTATTTCTTATCATATAAAATAGAAAACCGTTTGATTCGAATTTTTTTTTTTTTCATTCCTAAGGAATCGGTAAAACGTGAAACACGTAGTTTCTATTTATGGCATCTCAGCTTGAAATAAATTGTGTTGTCTGAGTCTGCTTCTTCAAATAATAAAATAAGGCGACGCAATAAAGAAGAAGAAGAAGAAGAAGAAGAAGAAGAAGAAGAAGAAGAAGAAGAAGAAGAAGAAGAAGAAGAAGAAGAAGAAGAAGAAGAAGAAGAAGAAGAAGAAGAAGGAGGAGGAGGAGGAGGAGGAGGAGGAGGAGGAGGAGGAGGAGGAGGAGGAGGAGGAGGAGGAGGAGGAGGAGGAGGAGGAGGAGGAGGAGGAGAAGAAGAAAAATTTAATAATAAAATTTATTTTAAGCTGAAGCTCCATAAAGTACCACTCCGTTTTACCATTTACCGATTCTCAAACAATAAAGGAAATTAATCAAATGTTCTTGGAGTTCTTGGGAGTAAGATTTGTTCGACAAAATTGAACGGAAGTTCAGAATTTTCGTTTATATATTATATTATATGCATATCATATCATGCCATATTGTATTCCTTTATTTATATATATATATATAAAGTCATATGCATACATACATACATACATACATACATATATATATATATATATATATATATATATATATATATATATATATATATA
This sequence comes from Octopus bimaculoides, assembly GCF_046866305.1. NCBI lineage: Eukaryota > Metazoa > Mollusca > Cephalopoda > Octopoda > Octopodidae > Octopus > Octopus bimaculoides. The sequence continues at coordinate 47,356,391 of NC_142946.1, forward strand.
TATATATATATATATATATATATTGGCGCAGGCGTGGCTGTGTAGTTAGAATCTTGCTTTCCAATCACATGGTTCTGGGTTCAGTCCCACTGCGTGGCACCTTGGACAAGTGTCTTCTACTATAACCTCTGGCCGACCAAAGCCTCGTGAGTAGATTTGGTAGACGGAAACTGAAAGAAGTCCGTCGTATATTTGTGTGTGTGTGTGTGTGTGTGTTTGTCCTCTACCTTCGCTTCACAACCGATATATTCTTTTATTGTATTACTTGCGATAAATGCCAAGCTAATATGAACCACCTCTTTCCAGAGGTAAAAATGAGTTTGCACAGAGCGAACGACCCCCTCCCAGAATGAAAACAAGCTACAGAAGCATCGATGGCAATTCAAAACAAACGACGTAAGAGTCGAGAACCGTGGGGAAATGTCATCAACAGCTTTTGTTCGCCCAGAAGCGAAGGGCTTCAGTACACAAGTAAGCTCCTCACGCAGCAATGAGACCCTTTTCTCAGAGCTACAATGATGTGCCTTTCTTAGGGCGAAAATAAAAGCAATTACAAGAAGGATGAATTTTAAGAGATAATAGAGTTTATAATAAAAGAATAATATAAGATGGCGAGCAGGCAGAATCGTTAGCTTAACGGTATTTCGCCCGTCTTCATGTTCTGAGTTCAAATTCCGCAGAGGTCGACTTCGCTTTTCATCCTTCTGGGGTCAATAAAATAAGTACCAGTTGAACACTGGGGTCGATGTAATCGACTTATCCCCTACCAGAAATTGCTGGCCTTGTTATCAAAATTTGGAACCAGTAGCTGTTTGGTTCGGAGGGACTTCGCTGGATTGAAGTTTCACGGTTCCAATGTTGCAGCGTTTTCGATGTGGAATCACTTTCCGACTGATATATAAGTTATTTCATCAAACTTTCCCAAGGCGCAGTCTTCGACACCAAGGTTCGCCATATATTTAAATTCTCAACTCAACTCGGTTTGACATCGTTCCTTAACTGCAACACTGGACTTCTAGAGCAACAAAAACACAAAAGTTTTACTTCCATCCATTCGGTGAGGGTGGCCTCTCTTATGAGTAGGTTAACAAACCAACAAAACTTTTGTATCAGGCGATTGTTTTTGTGTTGAAGCAGAAACAAAATTCATTTCTACGTATAGGGAGAACGTAAAATCTCATAGCGTAATGCGGAACACTTCATAGAAATAGCAACCGAATATTCTTCAAGCCACACCCTTCTGTCTTACAAAAAAGAATCATTTCATTATATAGTCAGGGCGGGATAAAACAGAAAAAGAAACAAAAAAGTCGGGGAAGATGGTCAAGGAAGAATGGCTTTGATCACAGACCTACTCAAACAAAACTCGCCTAGGGTTAAACTATAGTAAATGGCGAATCTTTCAATCTCGATAGTGGCTGGAGACGTGACGTCATTTTAACCCCAAAATAAAATTCATTAAACAACTGTGAAAAAGAAAAAGACAAAAACATTAACACAGCGCTAACTCATAGGAAGTTTGTAATATAAAGCAATATTTATGGAGATAGATAAGACGAGATTTAATTTGAAATGAATGATGTTCACTTCAACACGATGATACGGATGAATGTATTTCAACCTCGCACATTCTTGTCGTATATCTTTTCTACTTTTAATACAAATAATATTTATATGCTTTCAACTGTGTGTGATAACATAAAAACATCTTCACACTCCGTTGATCAAATTTTTCAACACCAAACAATCTGAAGAGTGTCATAGTTTGATTTTCCCCAAGCAATGTGCACTCTAGCAGTTATTTCATCTTCGGATCAATAAACACGGATAGGTAAAACAATAGATTTTTCTTTTTTTTTAATCCTAATTCCAACCAAAATCTAATCTGTTAAAATTTCCATTTTTAGCATCGCCATTTCTGACAACAATCAATGTCAGATATTCTAAGACTAAACGATTGAAGCAATAGATTTAAAATACGATGACAGATATTATGTAAAGCTGTTTGATATCTCTTATAAGTAGGTTAACAAACGAACAAAAACTTTTGTATCAGACGATTGTATTTGTGTTGAAGCGGAAACAAAATTCATTTCTACGTATAAGGAGAACGTAAAGTCGCATGGCGTAATGGTTAGGAGTGTTGCACTTACGATCGCAAGATCACAGTTTCGATTCCTGAACCAAGCAGAGCATTGAGCTCTTGAGCGAAACACTTCATTTTACGCTACGCCGGGCAAAATGCTTTGCGGCAATTCGTCCGACTTGACGCTCTGTGTTCAAATTATGCAGAGGTCGACTTTGCCTTTCATCCTTTCGGGGTCGATAAACTAAGCATCACTTGGACACTGGGGTAGATGTAATTGACTTATTCCCCTCTTCAGAAATTGCTGGCATTGTGCCAATATTTGAAACCATTATTATTATTATTAGTCTAAGGCGGCGAGCTGACGGAGTCGCTAGTACGCCGGGCAAAACGCTTAGCGGAATTTCAACCGTCTTTACGTTCTGAATTCGTATTCCGCCGAGGTCGACTTTGCCTTTCATCCTTTCGGAGTTGATAAAACAGCTACCAACTGAGCACTGGCGTCACTGGCGTCCACTCAGCCCCTCCCCCGAAACTGCTGGCCTTGTGTCAAAATTTGCAGTCATTATTATTATTATTATTGACTTTTTTTCAGTATATTAGTAGTCATTTGCGAGTTACATTATCCAATAGAGCTACAGAGATTGAGCCTCGTATGATCGTTCTTATCAAATTGGTAAACGTTTTGACGGAGTCCTGTTTCGTGTCTATCACAGTTAGCATTTGTCAGCTTGCTACTCACCCTTTATTCAATCCTTTCTATCTTGTTTTATATCCCTGTTAATTACCGTATAGCACTTCTTTGCTTTCAACAAAACCAATAATTTATCTCAAGCAGCTCCTTATACATTCACTTCATTCAATTTTTATCTGAACGTTATTAAGATACGAACGGTATTTAACGTCTCGTTGCTTTTCGGTTTGTAAAGTCGGAATATCATTGATAATTTAGAGTTAAATGTATGTGACTGTTGTTAAGATAAAATGCCGCAATAATTTATTTGATGAATGGAATCTGTTGTTAAATGGGAAAAGAAAGGAACGGCACAAGCTTTTTTCTTGCTCTCCCGTTAGAAGTTTTGTTTTGTTTTGTTTCTTTCTGTAAATTGGTCTGTCATTATTTTCAGTTTTTCAAAATGTTCTTGTTTCTCACGGACAGCAATCCCAGACAGCTAAGTTCCTTGTTGTTCGCTTGAGAAATATTGCAAAGATTTATAATAATAATAATAAATAATAATAATAATAATAAGACCTGGAAATAGAGATAACTCGAATGTGGAATCTAAAAACAGAAACAATTCCTATCATAGTAGGTGCCTTAGGTATAATAAAAAAATATTCAGACAAATACATAACAAAAACACCAGGACTTACAAATATATATAACATACAGAAAATTGCACTACTGGGTACTGCACACATTCTACGCAAAACACTTTCAATACAGTAAACATAAGAGCACCACAGCAAACCACAGCACATACCCAAGGCGCACAGAGCTGCGCTCGGTAGTGAAGTGAAAGCACGTTATAAAAATAAAACTACTGAATAATAATAATAATAATAATAATAATAATAATAATAATAATAATAATAATAATCGACGTAATCCCTTTGTCTGTCCTTGTTTGTCCCCTCTGTGTGTAGCCAGCCCCTTGTGGGCAGTAAAGAAATAAGAAACGTTAGCACACCGGGCGAAATGCTTAGCGGTATTTCGTCTGTCTTAACGTTCTGTGGATACTGCGACAGACAGCGGGCTAAACTAGTACCTCAAAAGTTCTCTATGTGATGATTTGGAATCATGAAAATGGTTAAATTTCAGCAGAACCAAACAGATCGATGAGAATCCAGAATATCGTTAACCTTTATTTATTTCGTTACTTTTATGAAACGCCCGATATATGCTGTTTGTAAATGTGTGTGACATTAATTTTGTAACAGTTTAGCAGTGGAAGGAATTACAGGAATATCTCAGAGATTAACTGAATTAAGTGGAACCTGCAAAGGTTGTTCTACATTTCTATGACATGTTGTCAGTGTTAGCATCGCCGTTTAATCGAGTTAAATAATTTTCCATAGACATTCAACACTTTAGCACAGTTTAGCATTCTGTAGCAACATGTTCTTCGGAGTTAAAATATATTCGTTTATACAGAAACACGCTGAGCTAAAATTAAATTCCAACAGATTATATGAGAAACTACATGAGACTTTGTATGACGCCTGTTTATTCCTCCAGGAGGCGTTGATGACGTGAATGAATGGAAATGGTAACAATGGAGAACAGGAATCACATAAAGAACTTAAAATCTAAAAGTACAGGTGCTTAATTAAAATTGTTATTTCTCTTTCTTTTTTTAAATATGATTTTTTTTTAAATGACATTTTAGCCCTGAAATGTCTAAATTATCAACATAAAAAAACATTTAATCAATAAAACACGAATTACGCAATTGAAACAGCTCTGTAGTAAAAACTTCATCAGTAATAACATGTTTAACGTGTATGTGTGTGGTTGAAAACCCAGAGGCTGTGGTTTTTCGTCCGGGAAAAGTTCCTCTAATGATGTAAAGTGGTAAAAAATGTCCTTTAGAGCTAGGTGAAATGAAATCGCCTCAAAAGTAACCATGAGAGCGACAGATATGTGCTTTCAATGTAGCGTATTCGTGTCACTTCCGAAACAAAATCAAATCAGTCAGTCTAAAGTATATAGAGATAATGTATAAACTGTACACTGGTTTGCAAAGGCGCCGCATAAGCAGAATAAAATTCGTATTGTGCTATAGAAACAGCTTCGGGCTATTCAATTACATGCGTTAAGTATGTTATATTGACAAATATTTAAACAATGACTGAAAAATACTGCTTCCATCGACAGATATAGTTAGTTATTTGTAAAGATGGCATTTGAACATAAAAAATCTTGCGAGCTCGTTAGCACGCCGGGCGAAATGCTTAGCGGTATTTCGTCTGTCTTTCCGTTCTGAGTTCAAATTCCGCCGAGGTCGACTTTGCCTTTGATTCTTTCGGGGATCAATAAATTAAGTACCAGTTGCGTACTGGAGTCGATCTAATCGACTGGCATCCCCTCCCCCAAAATTTCGGGTCTTGTGCCTAGAGCAGAAAAGAATATGGTTTTCGTTTTCTTTTTCGAAGATAAAATGATTTTTATAAAAATTATGTTAATTTTTTATGGTTGTGAAAATAATTTTCTTCTATAAAATAGCGCGATTTAAATATAGGATTCGGGAATTAATTTATGGTAGAACACTTATAATAAATTCCTCATTGCGGTCTTATTAAGAAATGATACCACCCACTCTACAGATCATTGCGTTACCTAGGAAACGTATTCAGATTTACATTACGAACATAATCCCATCAAGCGTTCTCTGCTGTTGAGTTATGTTATTACATGGCTGTTTGTGCTAACTTACTACGAAAATTAAATAATTAATAAATTCATCGTTTTTATTACGATTTTTTCCTTTTGAAAATTTTAATTATTATTACGTATTTGACATGGCTGTGTGGTCGTTTTGCAACCGCGTGTTTTCGGTTTCAGTCCTGCTGCGCGGCATCTGGAGCAAGTGCCATTTACTATATAGGCCCCGAGCAGACCAAGGCTTTGTGATTGAATTCGGAAGACGGAAGCTGCGTGGCAGCCCGTCGTATATATATATATATATATATATATATATATATATAGAGAGAGAGAGAGAGAGAGAGAGAGAGAGAGCACAGTGTACGTACACCACTATATTTTTATATATAAAAAATACAAAAATGGGACAAAAACGCAAAACATCCAGACAGTTAGGTGATACAAAAAAAGAGACGGTTCGACTACCATCCGTGCAACGTCTATATTCCTCCCTGCGCATGTCAAATCGCATGTCCCTGTCGTAAGGCTTTACTTCCACACACGCCAGCTTAATTTAATTCGTCCTTAGTCGAAAGACACCTGTTGTTAATGTCCTGTTATTTGTATTTGTGTACCATTTCTCCGGGTTTTTTTCGTCCTTGTTTTCGTATACATTCGCTGCTTTCTTCCAAGGAATCTAGTGCTCTTAGCTTAGCTTTTCCTTGGGTGTTGGTTTGGTTACGTCCCCGTAACTTAGTTGTTCGGTAAAAAGAGACCGACAGAATAGTATTGGTGTCGGTTTGTTCGACTAAAAGCCTTAAAACCGATGCCCCAGTATGGCCGCACTCCAGTAACCAAAACAACTAAAAGAACGATAAAAGAAAGTTACTCTTCTTAATCACTCTTTTTGTTTCATTTTGCATTTTATACATTGGGTCGTTGTTTATTTCTTCAAAGACTCTTTGACGTGTGGTTTAGTCTTGGTGATGTTTTTGTCTTCGGGAGTTTACTTCGAGTCTGTTTTGTCCTTGTCTTGTACTCGAATCATTTATGACCGTCATGGCAAAGCTGAAATTTCCCTGACTCTTACAATCCGTTATGTTTACACCACTGGCATTTTTTGTCGTCTGTTTCTTCTCCCGAATGAAAAATTACCTTCGTTTATTGAAAAAGAAAAAAAAGAGAAAGAAAAAGAAGAGAAAGATTGCGAGAGAGACAGAGAAAGAGAGAGAGATTTCTCTTATTTAAACGCTTTCTACAGCCACCGAATTCATTGTTATATCTTCGATATCTCCTCGACAGATTTTCTAGTCGCCTTGCCTTACAGGATATTCATTAACACGTGACTAGGTTTTCTCTCTCTCTCTCTCTCTCTCTCTCTCTATCTATCTATTTATTTCGCCACACAATTCTTAGCTTCCTGCTGACCTGCGACCGTTTCTCTTCCATCATATTTGACGCTTAGACGCATGCGTGCACGTACAGTTTCATTTATTTATTTATTTATCCATTTATTTATTTATTTATTTATTTATTTATTTATCTATTTATTTATTTATTCATTCGATTTTATCATTTTCACAACTGATTTCATTTTTACCATTTTTTTTTAATGCCAATAACCTCAATGTCACCATTCTAACCATTATTGTCAAAACCATTATTACAGGTGTCTGTATCAATATTGTTCTGCTTCTTAATATTGTCATTATTATTCATGTACGTGACGTTGTTGTTGCTGTTTTTGTTGTTGCTGTTGTTGTT
>NC_142946.1:47368604-47391104 GCF_046866305.1 Octopus bimaculoides
ATCGATGTAATCGACTTAACCCCCTCCCACCCATCCCACCCCTATTCCGAAATTGCTGGCCTTGAAACAAAATTTGAAACCAATATTAATCTCTTGTGCAACAAAATCACCAACCTCAACAGAAGTTGAATGCAGAACAAAGGCTTTTGTTTTTTTTTTTTACTTGGAGTGTGGCCAGGCTGGGGCGCCACCATGAAGGGTTTAATAGAACAAATTGACCCTCCCCCAGTTCTTATTTCATCGAGTCCTTTGCCAAACTGCTTAGTATCAGGGGTGTAAACAAACCAATACCGGTTGTCAAGCTGTTGTAGAGGACAATCACATACACAAGGGCACACACACACACACACACACACACACACACACACACACACATATATATATATATATATATATATATATACGACAGGCTTCTTTTCAGTTTCCGTTTTCCAAATCCACTCACAAGACTTTTGTTGGCCCTGGAATATATCATAAAAGAAACTTAACCAAGAAGGCACGCATTGGGACTGAACTGAAAACGGTGTGGTTGGAAAGCCAGTTTCTTACCACACAGCCATGCCCGCACCTATAAAAAAAAAAAAAGTGTTATCTTCGCAGTTTCTACCTAGACGTGAACTCGGAGCGCTAGATTCAAGGTCCAGAGAGTTAACCATTACACCATAGATCTGCTTGCTTTTAATACAAGTATAATTATTTTTCTCGCCTTTTTTTTAATGGAATTATATTTTCCCGGAATCGGTTAATTTGCTTTTCTGGTAATTAATTCGCGACATTATTAATTCTATGACATACATACACATATTCGCCTCTTTATACATTGACATGCCACTATATTGATCTTATTGATTATTGGCCATCAATGAAAGTGATATTAGTATCATTTATGCTTCTCCCAATAGAATTATCTTTCGCTGTAAAATTAAACGGCGTCGACAGGGAATCCTCAACGCTTTGGCCACACACACACACACACACACGCTCCTCTCTTTCTCTCCACGCTGACCTTATCGCGTGATCGACGTACAGTACTTGCTAAACAACGCATTATAATAATTATCCTGGAATTAGGGCAGATATGGACAGAGTTTGTAGTGCGTCGTAAAAAAAATGTTTGATAATATGTAGTTATGTCCAAAAGCGGCGAATTTGGCAGAACCGTTACCGCGCCGGGCGAAATGCTTAGCGGTATTTCGTCCGTCTTTACGTTCTGAGTTCAAATTCCGCCTTTCGGGATCGATAAATTAACTACCAGCTGAGCACTGAGGGGTCGGTGTAATCGACTTTCCCACTACCCCGAAATTGCTGGCCTTGTGCCAAAATTTGGAATCAATATATAAGGAGTGGCTATGTAGTAAGAAGCTTACTTACCAACCACATGGTTCCGGCTTCAGTCTCACTGCGTGGCACCTTGGGCAAGTGTCATCTACTATAGCCTCGGCCCGACCAAAGCCTTGTGAGTGGATCTGGTAGACGGAAACTGAAAGAAGCCTGTCGTATATATATATATATATTTGTGTGTGTGTGTGTGTGTGTGTGTGTGTGTGTGCGTGTGTGTTTGTGCGTCTGTATTTGTCCCCCAACGTCACTTGTCAACCGATGCTCATGTGTTTAGGCGAGCAGGCCAACATTTCCCCCTGATCGGAAGGGGTCCTGGAGCAACGTGAAATGAAGTGCTTTGCTCAAGAACACAATGTGCCACCCAATCAGGGAATCGAACCCACGATCCAGCGGTCGTGAGTATAACAGCCGAACCACTAGTAAGTTAAAATGTGAGAACTATTTGATTTCCAAAGAACTCAAATCTTTTCTACTCAAGGCACAAGGCCCGAAAATTTTGGGGGAGGGGGAACCAATCGATTAGATCGACCCCAGTACGATCTCGGCAGAAGAAACATCATGATATTCTTTTCTACTCCAGGCTCAAGGCTCGAAATTTTGCGGGAGAGGGCCAGTCGAGTGGATCGACCCCGATACGCGACTGGTACTTAATTTATTGACCCCGAAAGGATGAAAGGCAAAGTTGACCTCGGCAGAAGAAGCGTCATAATATTAAGAACGATAAGTTTTAAAGTATTTCGTATTTGCATTCAGCTTGCATGATCCTTTGTGATTCGTTGCGTCTCGGGAGGGTCATTGTGCCAAAAATAAACACACACACACACACACACACACTGGTTCGACGTCGGCGGAATTTGAACTCAGAACATCGAATCAAATATAGTCGTATGAAAGTCATGACACAGCAAACAGCATTTCTATATTTATGCGTTCCAAACGTAATTTAATTTTATTGTCGAACGGGATCCCCAAGCTGTTCTGTAGCGTATACCGAAATGAAGGTATTTCAGAGAGGGGGGAAGAGGGGGGGGGAAAGAAGAAGATATAATTATGGAATCATAAAGGAAACAGGTCTAGATCAGCAGAGATGTGAGCTAATTTACATACTGATGTTAATTAGGAACAGTCGCCAATTGATTAATTAGAGGAAACTAATTTACATACTGATGTCAGATACGCGTGTCTTGGTTAGGAATTGAACGAATTATTCGCTCATTTATGTGCGTGCGCGCGCGCGTGTGTGTGTGTATGTGCGTGCATGTGTCTGCGTGAATACACATACAAACATACATACATACATACATACATACATATATATATATACATATATATATATATATATATATATATATATATGTATATATATATATATATATATATATATATATATATATATATATATATATATGTATATATACACACGCACGCACACACACACACACACAAACACATACATATCGATATATTCTTATATTCTTATATATTTTTCAGCCCTAAAGGTTGTGGCGATGCACATGAATATGTATGTATATCTAGTTAGGAGAAGGAAAATGGCCGCTGGTCACATGGGTTGAGATCTAACTGGAAGGTACATACAGTCAACGGACCAGCTTAAGCTAAAAACTGCAGTCAGGTCAACTGATCCGCCCCTAAATAGGAAAAGGACACATTAGACATCTCAAGCATAGAGAATTCTAAAAAGTCTACATGGTCACGGCTGGAATGCTTTTCGTCACGGCTCTTATGATTTGGCCTCAGCAACATACATCAGTATAGAAATTATTTTTTACTGCATTGATAATAATATTTCCCCTCTGCTCGTTAATATCTATTGAGTATTAGTGTGTCTAGAATAGTAATATTTAAGAATTCTAGCCAAGGATTATCGCGTAGATACTCATGACTAAATTTAAATCCACCAGTTGCTGGCGATGATAGCTCCGCGAACTGACAAACAAAATATATCATCGTCGAGTGAAAAGTTTATGTAAGGGTTACTTCCCTTGGATAGTTAAATAGGAGTTTTCTCCCTTGAAAAAATAGAATGAAATCGTTGTATGTATAGTCTCCCTTTGAAATCGACTTTCCTGTTTTTTTATTCTTTTGAACTATTGCAATGATCGTGAGAGAACCAGAAAAATGATGCGTGTGTGCCTGCGCATGCCTGACGGAATTAGTTGCAGAGAAGGGAGGAGGACAAGGGAAAGGAGGAAGGAAGAGAGAAAGAAGGGAGGAAAGGAGAAGATGGAAGAGTACGCAAAATGATGAGGAGGATGATGAAGAAGAAAAGTAGTCTCACTTTTCCTGTTTCTTGCTGAATCCTGTTCCCTTAATCTCCCATATTCCCTTATTCCCTTATTCTGAATCATTACTATAACCACAGTGGAGACGCAATGGTCCAGTCGTTAGGGCAGCGGACTCGCGGTCATAGCATCGCAGTTTCGATTCCCAGACCGGGCGTTGTGAGTGTTTATTGAACGAAGACACCTAAAAGCTCCACGAGGCTCCGGCAGGGGATGGTGGTGAACCCTTCTGTACTCTTTCGCCACAACTTTTTCTCACTCTTACTTCCTGTTTCTGTTGTGCCTGTAATTCAAAGGGTCAGCCTTGTCACACTGTGTCACGCTGAATATCCCCGAGAACTCCGTTAAGAGTACACGTGTCTGTGGAGTGCTCAGCCACCTTGCACGTTAATTTCACGAGCAGGCTGTTCCGTTGATCGGATCAACTGGAACCCTCGTCGTCGTAACCGACGGAGTGCCACGACGACGAGAATGACCACCAGATGTCTCCAGCAGTGTCAGCTTTATTTATAGTACCCTACGTAGACGATCGTAGCATAGATGTGTGTTCATTTCCTGGCTTATCTAAATAGGGGGAATAAGAATCAAAGCCTCTGACTATTTTAGGAAATCTATCTGAACTAAGATAAGGTAGATAGGGTCACGTGATTTAATGACGTACTGACTGGTTAAGAGAAGAGCGACGGAGATGAGGGGACGGTGGTGCGCCTGCGTTTGCGAAAGCATGTGACTGTATGTGTGTATGCGTGCATGTGTTCATATGTGTGTACATGTATGTGTATGCGTGTATATGAGTTTAAGTGTGTGTATGTGTGTGTGTGTGTGTGCATGAATGTGTTTGCTTGTACGCGTGCGCAAGTGTATATATGTGCATGTCTGAGAATATATATGCGTGTATGTATTATGTATGTGCGTATGCGTGTATATTTGTGCATGTGTATATGTGTTCATGTGTGTAAGTGCGCGTATATATATATATATATATGTATGTATGTATGTATCTGTGTGTGTGTGTATGTATGTATATGTATATATATGTATGTATGTATATGTATATATATATATGTGTGTGTGTGTGTGTGTGTGCGTACATATATACATTCCGTCAACTGAATCCACACACACACACACATATTCCCACACACGCACGCACACACACACACACACATACACACACACACACACACACACACACACACACACACACGCACATACATAAACGACGGGCTTCTTTCAGTTTCCGTCAACTAAATCCACTCACAGGGCTTTGGTTTGCCGAGGTCAATAGTTGGTCGATCGCCCAAGGTGCCACGCACTGGGACTGAACCCGGAACCATTTGGTTGGGAAGCAAACTTCATTTCAACACAGCCACGCCTTTGCTAGAAATATTTTTAAAATATTTTTTCTGGCCCTGAACATGACTCGTAATTTTTTATAGGTCGGAGTTAGTTCACGAATTTTATAGGTCATTCACGTGACTGAAACCTGTTATTGTGCACTGAAGACACAGGAGCTCTGTAATTGAGTTAAACTCCTAATTACTACCTAAAACGCTTAATCACTTTCCAGCCTTATATACATCCAGCTGTTACACAAAGCTATCTATCTGCTTAAACATCTGATCTAACGATGACTAATCTAGATTTTTTAGGTCATCCTTCTTTCTTGTCCTGTTACTATTATAAGTCTGAGCTAAAGCAGTCACCTGCTTTGATTCGCTTGCGAGATGGACAAAATGCTTAGCGACAATTCTTCCGGCTCTTTACGTTTTGAGTTCAAATCGGATCAAGCCTCGACCTCCTAGGGTTCTGGGAAGGTAAAGACGATCTGCGTCTGCCTTTAGGTGGTGCATTTTATTGCAAGTCAGCAGCTTACGGATTTTCCTGTCAATCTTCGCTCATATTCCGGTTCAACGCATTGAAGCTGTAAATAACAACCGGAAGTGCTAAAGAATATATGGCCAACACCTTGTTACATGCATTTAACTCGGATTTTAGGACTGCTCGAACTCTCCTGTAACACTCCGTCCTGATCTTTTCTTTCATACTTGCATGTTGAATGCCAGAGCCATCATTTATTACGAGGTATTTGTAAGTTTGTTCCTGCTTGAGTTCTTTTATGACTGTCACGATCCAACACCACTGAATGTGAGGTCTTCAGTTTCCCTCTCTGGAAAGTGGCCTTGGCACATTTATCAATACCATATTCCATCCCGATGTCACCACTGAATGCTTTCACAGTACGTAGCAGTCCTTCAAGCTCATTATCCTCTTTGCCATAGAGTTTTAAGTCATCCATATAAAATAGATGTCTTATTTTTTTGTCGTCAATTTTATATTCATACCCTGTTCTGTTAAGTTCACTTGTAAAGGGCATTAGAGCTATGCAGAAAACTAAAGGCGAGAGTGAGTCACCTTGGAAAATGCTGCAGCTGATATTAATATTTTTTGTGGTCCAGTACTCCATTAAAGTGGTATAATTGGAGATTCGTATTCCACATCGACATGTTGTGCTTCAGGAAGTTTGAAATCACAGGAGAAATTTTGAAGATATCCAGTGATTTTAAGATCCATGAATGCGATATGCTGAATGTCGATATGCTGTCGAATGCGATATGCTGCCAGTGACCTGAATAATAATAATAATAATAATAATAATAATAATAATAATAATAATAATAATAATAACATCGTAAAATACTTTAGGAATGAGAACCCAGGTTCGAAATTTCCCCAAGACATCTGATGAAGCCGAAACGTAAGATGAGGACAAATATCCGTCAAATGTAAATAATGTAAATAATGTACATAATTCCTCATCTCTTAAATATAGAACTGCATCAAACAGAAATACAAAATGTGTTTCAAATGTTAAATGATGAAGTAGAAAATCGAACTGTCGACTCACGGTGTGAAAAGGCGGTTGGCATTACCAGTGACACGGACTCGTGGTACCAAGGTGGTACTAACCCTAACCCTAACCCTAACCCTAACCCTTTGACTGCGGTGATTAAATTTCACGGCCATTATGATGTTAATTATCCACCATAAAATAGAATTGATATTTTCTTCTTCTGCTATACTTATTTGAAATCTCTAGTACAGGGGTTTTCAAACTGTGGTCCGCGGACCACAGGGGGTCCGTGGACAGCAAATACTTTTTATGGGCAATTTGATTTTATATATGTTTTTTAATCGAAATCTTTTAATTGACAATAAACCTATTTGTTAAATACTGTTAAATAAATAAATGTAAAAATATATGTTATTTTAAGCAAATATTTATGTATAAATTTCATAAGTGTTTATAAGGGGGTCCCTAAGGTAAAGCCTGAAATATAAAGGGGTCCGCAAGTCAAAAAGTTTGAAAACCCCTGCTCTAGTAGGAGTATTTTTTTAAGCCTGGTATTTATTCTGTCAGCTTCTTTTGCCGAACCACTAAGTTACGGGGACATAAACACACCAACACCGGTTGTCAAGCAGTGATGGCGGACAAATACATACGCATGCATGCACGCACAGACTCACACACACACACACAAATTTATGTATGTATGTATGTATGTATGCATGTATCTATGTATCTATGTATGTATGTATGCGCGCTCATCTGTCCCATCATCATTACCGTTTGTCAACCAGTGTTGGTTTGTTTACGTTTAAATTAGAGGTTCGGCAAATTAAAACGACAGAATAAGTTCCAGACTTAGTGGGGGTGATTTGTTCGACTAAACCATTCAAGGCAGCGCTGCAGCATGGCCGCATGAATGAAATAAGTAGGAGGTTAAAGATGAAATATAGAAGGATTTCAGTTTAAGCTTTGTTATTTACGAAAAGGATTTTTCGATATCCAGTGAACTCTCAGTTGTGCTTGTAATTCATATTGATCAAGGAATACATCAAATCCATATATGGATTATTGAGAAAAATCTATAGACAAGGAATATCATCTATAAGACTTCACGCTGAAGGCGAAGAGATCAATATCGAACGAGGTGTAAGTCAATGAGATGTCAAATCATCCAATCTCTTTTTTTTTATTTCAGAAAGAAAAAAAGTTTCATTGCGGTAAAAATTTTTAAAAAACCCAAAAACATACAGAGTACCGCAAAAAATCTCTCACATTTTATAAGTTTACAAAAGTTTCAATGACAAAAATACGATGTATTAATTAATTCTCATAGACTTTCAAATATATATATAGCGTTCATATACACATAATTTTTCACGTCTGTCCGCATAGCCTTTTCCGTTTGTTTTCCTGTCTAGTTTTCTTTTCCGTTTGTTTTCCTGTCTTGTTTTTTGTTCGCCACTACATTCCTCCATGGCACAGGTTTAATTTGTGTATACAAATTTAATTTGCGGTCCATGGGAAGAGCCATTTTAACGATGCGTCCCTGCCCAACTCTTCGAAACGCCGGTGTTAAAACGAGGGTAGCTGATGAAGGAAAATGTTCTCTATGTGGCTTGTGTGTTTTCTGTACTCTGGTTATTATTATTTTCTTGTCTACGTTTTGTTTACAATGTCCTGTACCCAGATATGCACCTATATATACAGGTAGACGTAGGTATGCACATACCTGTACGTATATATGCATATACTCATTTATTATTTGTTTTATACACACACACACACACACACACACACACACACACACACACACACATATATATATATATATATATATATATATATATATATATATATACATACACGTATATATATATATATATATATATATATATATATATATATATATATATATATATATATATGTATGTATTTATATGCTTACATACATATGTGCATGAGTGTCTGCGTACGTGAGCATATGTGTGTGAGCACGACTCTGTGTGTGTGTGTGTGTGTGTGTGTGTGTGTGTGTGTGTGTGTGTGTGCGTGTACGTGTATGGATGTAACATCTGGTCATTTTCTGAGAAGACAAAAAACACAAAAAAACCGCGTGCTTTGTGGGTTTTTTATTACAGGTTATTACAATTACCTAATCGGTCAATAAGCATGTATGTATGTATGTATGTATGTAAGTATGTGTGTGTGTGTGTGTGTGTGTGTGTGTGTGTGTGTGTGTGTGTGTGTGTGTGTGTGTGTGTGTGTGTGTGTGAGTGAGTGAGTGAGTGTGCATGTAGATGTATGTATGAATTAGAATTAGGAGTTAGCGTTAGAGGGTAGATTTAGATTCAGATACTAGGGTTAGTGCTAGGAGTTTGGTTTGGAGGCTATTGGACGGATGGACGGACGGACGGACGGACGGACGGACGGACGGACGGACGGATGGATGGCCGGTCACAGTTGTAAAGCTACGGCTGAGCTGATATTTCTTTGTGCATGAAGGCGGCGAACTGGCAGAGTCGTTAGCACGCCGGACAAAATGCTTGACGGTATTTCGTCCGTCTTTACGTTCTGTGTTCAAAATTCTGCCGAGGACGAATTTGCCTTTCATCCGTCCGGGATCAATAAAATAAACACCAGTTAAGCACTGGAATCGATCTGATCGACCTATCACTCTCCACGAAATTGCTGGCCCTGTGCCAAAACCTGAAAGCGTTATTTCTTTGCGCATGCGTATGAGTCACATTTTCAGCTCATTCGCGAAATACAAACTGAATTGGATTCTATACTTTGTTTTAAAAGATTTTTTTAAAAAAAGGTGTTTTAGAACGTAAAGTCTGTAATACACAAATCGAGTTAACAGTCGATATAACTGCCTCTTGAATAAACAAAGCTATTTTTCAAAGCTAGAAACATCACGTTTTGCATCCCACGTCTAAATTAAACAAATTGCTGCATTCATGTAACGATATTTCTATTTATTTATTCTCTTCTTCTTCTTTCGCTACTCTCGCAGAATTTTGGCGATCTTCTCTGAACATATACAGCCTTTTAGGAGCCTTTCAAATTGTAGAAACGTGTGGAACAGCAAAATTATTTAGGGTAGTACATATTGATTAGACTATTAGCAATCATTGTGTGTGTGTTTGCGTGAAGGTGTGTTTAAAACTTCACTAAAGATGATGTTGATAATCCTATAAATTTTGTCTGTTGATAAAACGGCCGTCACTCGCAAGCGAGTGTGGTTTGGTAGCTTGTACCATACTTTCACTAATTGTTTTAGATGCCCGTGTAGTCACATGCAAGCATAGACACCTTTTCATCCCTTCATCTTTGACGTAGCAGAGTGTGGTGAGTTGTGCAGGTGTGGTTGTTGTTTGTTGTTTGTTGTCGTCTGAAGGGATAATTGGCTGAGTGACTGAATGAAAATGTATTTTTCGGGTCACGTGAAGAAAATTACTGACAACACCCACGAACAATTAGCAGAAAAGTTTATTATTGCACATTTTAACTGTGCTGGTCTTTTACAAATGCTAATAGCAATAATTACGTATTGGCAGAAACATGCTGTTTGAAGTTTACGACAAGCTTCCTGATACAGCAATCTGTGGCTGATCCATCATAAAAGGAAAATAATTGCGCCATATTCGAGGCGACGAGAATTACTGTCTACTATCAGTCATCCGTCTTAATCGGTTGGATGTGGCGAGAATGGAAACACAATATGCAGCTGCTTCAACAATCTGCTTGGCAAGAGGCGCGAGACGTGTGAATGAGTCGGCTCGTCTCAACACTCTGCAAAGAGTTGGTGCCAAAAGGGCTTTTTTTTATAGGGCATAAAAAGAAGATTCTAGAAAATCGAATCACGCGATGGCTTGACACTGATAGGCTGCATAATAGACTGATCACGTGAAACTACTGTGGCTTGATCGTGATGTCTGACCGGCTACCGAGCTATTCGGTCTCGCTTGGAAGCTACTGCGATTGACGAAATGGTGGACTTAAGAAGATATTCAACCACTACCGTGGCTGAATGATATATACATAAATATATGCATACATATATACATATTTATATATATATATATTATATATATATATATATATATATATATATATATATATATATATATATATATATATATATATATGTATATATATATATATATATATATATATATATATATATATATACGAATGTGTGTATGTATATATGTATGTATAAATATATACATATATATGTATATGAGGATATATGCGCGCGCGCGCACAAATATATATATATATCTATACATATATATTTATGTGTATATATATATATATATATATATATATGTATATATATATGTATATATATATATATATATATATATATATATATATATATATATATATATATATATATATATATACATATATATATATATATATATAAATATGTGTAGCAGGAGCATTTCACTAGTGAAAGCACATTGATATACGTGTGTATATGTATGGGTGTGTGTGTGTGTGTACATGTGTGTGTGTGTGTACATATGTGTGTGTATGTCTGTATGTATGCATAGATGTATGTATGCTTGTATGTATATATATACATATATATATATACCGGCATACCTCAACTTACGTCGCTAATTGGTTCCAAGTCACGTAACTTAACACGAAAAACGACGTAAAACGAAAAGTCATAGTAATCAACTTTATTAGCTTATTTCTGTTTTAATAAATCGTTTGGACGTATTTTCACGTGTATTTTCTAGGGTTTTCCACTTCAACATTGGCTTCTAGTTTGTTTGTTTTTTTGCTTCTATTAATCTTTATGCTTTTAATTATGTTTGCTGAGACCGACGTAAAGTTGGATACTTCGACCGAAGCTGACGTTTATTTTTACCCGTTAATTTCTTTAAAGGAAACGAAAAAGACGTAACGCGAAACAACGTAAGTTGATGTATACCAGTACTTAGTAAGCCAGCCTGAAAACGCTATCATCCAGAACAGAAAGTATTGCCGCATAATGGAAGTAGTAAGAGGTCAGCTGTACTACTGCTGTACTCTTTTGTCCGATCAATATTCGAGAAATACTCGAGGGACATCAAAGTTTAAGTGACAAAATACTGTGAAATGGATGATAATCAACGTTTTATACTTCGTTTTTGTGTCTGGTTTGCAAGATTACGTGAATTTTATGTGAATTTGTATGTTGATGCAAAATTTGTTGTGTTTGGGGAGAGTCATATTATCTCAATGCTTTGTTATCTAACACACTCACCGGTTCGATTTCCACTCATTTAAATTTATATTTATATTTTTTCTTCCAAAATTTTCGTTGCTTTTTTGCAACCTTGTGAATGGATGTTGATTCTGTCTGCTATTGCAATATTTTGGAAGAAAAGTAGTTTTGGAAGGAAAAAGTTTTGGAAGAAACAATATACATAATAAATGTGTGGAAATCGAACCAGTGAGTGTGTTAGATAATAAGGCATTGAGACAATATGACTCCTTCCCCCCCCCCCCCGTCCCCAGATACAGCAACGTATTATACATGCATACGTACATGTGAGGGTTGGCTGAAAAGTTCTTATGCTGACCATCGGTGTTGCAGTGCTTGGATCTCATTGGTGAAGAGGCTTTCATCCCATTGGTCAAAAAAAATCAACAGCAAATATGACGTCATCATCACTGCGCTACTGGTTCTCAGCCAATTGTTTTTTCATGTTGGGGAACAGGCGATAGTCAGATGGGTCCAAACTAGGAGATTAGGGTGAATGATCGACCAGTTAAAAGCCAGTCATGCACAACAGATTTTGAAAGTAAGGACTTGTGTGCTGGAGCAGCGTCCAGATGAAACATAACCCTTTTTGTCAGTTTTCCTGGGCGTTTAGTCTTGACAGCCTTTCGTAACCGCCTAAGCCAGTTGGCATAGAACTTTCCATTGATGGTGTGACCCTTTTGAAGGCAGTCAATAAACAATGACTTTTGAAACCCAAAAACTGAGGCCATCACCTTCCCTGCAAATGAAACGACTTTGGCCTTCTTTGGAGCAGGTGAGGAAGAGTGCTTCCACTGCATGGATTGTCTCTTTGTCTCAGGCTCAAAGTGATGAACCCAACTCTCGTCCTGAGTTAGGAAACGTTCAAAGAGACCAGCTGGATCTGCCTCGATATTAGAGTTTCCCGTGATGTCGTCAGCCTGGAGCGCTTTTAATCAGGTGTCAGAAGACGTGGCGACAACCGAGCAGAAACCTTCTTCATGTCAAGTCCATTGTTCAGAATATTCTCAGCTCTTTCACGGGATCTGCTAACAGATGTGGTGAGGACGGTATATATATTTGTATCTATAATTTATATATATATATATATATATATATATATATATATATATGTACATTTGTATAGACAGATATATATATATACGCACACATATATGCATACATATATATGTATGCATATATATATATATATATATATATATATATATATATATATATATATATATATATATATATGAACAAATATATACATACATATGAAGATATACATATGCATACATGCATGTACATACATACATACGCATACTTTCATACACACATACATACATACATAAACACACACATACATTCATACACACTCACACACACATACATACACACACATACGCACACACATACATACATATATTCATACACATATACATACATACACATAAATACATACATACAAACATACATACATACATACATACACACATACACACATACATACATACAAGTAAACTGTCAGTCTGGTTCAAAGTTTTTTTCTGGTGTTACGCGTCTGTTTTATCGATTATCGACGCCAGTGAATCATTCCTATAACGAAATTAGTGCTATCTAAGGTAAACATGGCCATATTCTAAATATAATTATCACCTCGTGACATAAAACATCACCAGTGGCTGCTGTTTGCTTCCTTCAGTTCCCTTTGTGCTTATCACTGACTGTGCAGTGGGGATGGGGGAGGTTTTGTCCTTTACATTGGCACTGCACGTGTGTGTGTGTGTGTGTGTGTGTGTGTGTGTGTGTGTGCTTCTGTACCTGTGTGCGTGTCTGTGTTCTTGGAGTCAGAGAAAAATGGACACATACAGTAGGTACTGCAGTGGGTATATTATTATTATTGTTGTTCAGTAGTTTTATTTTTATAACGTGCTTTCACTTCACTACCGAGCGCAGCTCTGTGTGCCTTGGGTATGTGCTGTGGTTTGCTGTGGTGCTCTTATGTTTACTGTATTGAAAGTGTTTTGCGTAGAATGTGTGCAGTACCCAGTAGTGCAATTTTCTGTATGTTATATATATTTGTAAGTCCTGGTGTTTTTGTTATGTATTTGTCTGAATATTTTTTTATTATACCTAAGGCACCTACTATGATAGGAATTGTTTCTGTTTTTAGATTCCACATTCGAGTTATCTCTATTTCCAGGTCTTTGTATTTTGAAAGTTTTTCCATTTCTTTTAGAGAAACGTTGTCATCTGCTGGTATTGAAACATCAATTAGAGGCATTTTTTTTCCTTCATGATCTTTGACAACTATATCTGGTCTATTTGCATTATTATTATTATTATTATTATTATTATTATTATTATAACGGTTCAATATTTGGTAGATTGAGGCAAATTTCTACTGCATCATCTGCTGCACCTCCGTGCTACTGGTATGCATGCAGCACTGTGTGTTCTTTTCTGCTGTGGGGTGCATGCAAACTCTTCCCAGCACTGAATTGTGTTAGTTTTTTTATTCTTTCAGGCGTGGTGCAGTCTTTTGTTATGTTACTGCATGTATTGTGTGTTGAGTGTGTAATACTTTGGTTTTCTAGCTTGCTGGTGGGAGTTTATTTCACTGGGCAAATGTTGTATAGAGAGTGTCTTGTATTTGTGGGTTGTTTTGTTTCGGTTGTATTATTGGATTGATAGTATCTTGTATAGGATGTTGGCTGTTCCTAACAGGGTCATTTTTTGAACAGTGTGTCGTATTGAGGATCCAGGTGTAGCTTCTACATTTTTGTTCATATATTATTTTTATCATGCCCAATGTTCCAATTATTATTGGTATTGTTTTAACCTTTATGCCCCACATCTTGAATATTTCAATTTCGAGCTCTTTGTACTTTGACAATTTCTCCACTTCTTTTTTGACGATATTTTGATCAGAAGGGACTGCAATGTCTATCAGTAAGCTAGTGTTTTTTTAATCCCCCAATCCTTGACTATTATGTCTGGATGATTAGCTTTTATTTCTTTGTCGGTTTGAACCGGTATATCCCAGATGATTGTGGCCTGATCTTTGTCTTGTACCGAATTGTAGAAAACACGATTCTGTATATGCTATTGTTTTGTTGTTTGTTCCTTCTTGAGCCATGCATGGCTTATAAGGGCCGATCTTCCCGGTTTCATTGGCGTATAGGATCCCCCCACCTGGATGGGACGCCGGTCCGTCGCAGGTGAGCTGCTAGATGCAGGAGGAAAGAATGAGAGAAAAGTTGTGGCAAAAGAGAGAGCAGAAGTTTGCCATGACACTTCTGCCGGTGCCGCGTAGAGATTAGGTGTTTCGCTCATAAACACACACTTCATGCGCGCGCGCGCATGTTTTCATGTGTCCACCTACCGAGTGACAACCTGTGTTGGTTTGTTTACGTTTCCGTAAACACCAAAAAAAGCAGCAAGAAGCGACCGATAGAATAAGTATCAAACTTTAAAACAATTCGTTCCGGAGTTGATTTGTTCGACCAAAACCTTTTAAGGCGGTGCACCAGCTTGGCCGTAATCCAGTGACTGAAACAAGTAAGAGATGTAAGATAATTGTAACACCCTCGAAAATGTATCTCTGTAAAATTTCCATGGGGCACTAGACTGCAGTTATGCCCTTCTGCTCTACCCCCTCTCGCTTTCGGTCATATGTATACCTATGCGTGTGTGTGTGTGTGTGTGTAGTATATTTGTATAAGAGAGTGAGAGAAAGATTTAAGGAAATTGTCTAACACTTATTTTGAATTTGTGTTTATATTTTGCATGTTAAATGTTTTGAAAATATTGACAGAGTGGAGTGAAAGAGAGAAGAGATAAGAGGGAAGGGTTAAAGTTAGACAGAGAGGGAGAGCGAGATAGGAGAAAATGTGAGACTTAGTAAGCGGGAAAGGGAACACAAAAAAAGGAGAGAAACGAAGTATTTCGGACAGAAAGGAAAAAAAAGAGAGAGTCAAGTATTAGTTTAGAAAGATAGATAGATAGATAGATAGAAATAACGAGAAAGGGAGAAACTTTGTGTGTGTATGTGCGTGCGTGTGAAAGTTGATTTACAAAAGAATAAAGTGAAACAAGATGTATGTAAATGAGAGACAGAGAGAGAGAAGGAAAGAAAAATAGAAAGAATGAGAGAGAGAAAAAATAAAAGAGAATGAGTGCAGTTGGTGACCAAAGGAAGAAATATTGAGTGGAAAAGAATGAGAGAAGGAAAAAGAAAAAAGAGATCAAGTAATATATATATATATGGCGCGAGTGGAGTCGGGCATTTTAAAAGACTTTGCGACTGTAACAGAGACGAGACATCCCGCAACAAAGTAACAAAACCCCGTCGGCGCCTCTCTTCCTCTCCCCCTTTCCCTCTCTGTAAACTTATATACTCCTCCTCTCTCGTTCATATCTTCATTTCTTTTCCCATTCTCTAAATTAATATTTCCTCCCCTTCTATCATTTATATCTTTATCTCTTTCTCTCCCTCTCTCTAAATTTATATCCCCTCTCGCTCGCATTCATATCTTATTATTTCCTCTTTCTCACTCTACAATCTATATTTTCTCCCCCCTCCCTCTCATTCATATCTCGATCTCTCTTTCCCCCTCTTTATCTCTCTTACCTCTCTAAAAGTGTAATTTCTCCCATTCTCGCTCTATTCCTCTCTAAATTTATACCTCCTCTTCCTTTCATTTATATCTTGTTCCTTGCTTTCTTTCTCTCTCCCCCCCTTCTCTTTCTCTTTATTCCTACCCTTATCCTCCTCCCACTCACACCTGTTATTCTTCTCTATTTCCTTTCCCCCCACTTCTATATCTTTTTAAATGCTTTTTCTATCAAAGTCCTTCGATTTATTCATTTATTTCTCCTTCCTAACTCTCTATTTTTCGTCATAAATCCATTCGGCTGACCAAACTCTACACCTCATCCACAATTCCTCTGCTCCTCATCACCACCTTACAATGTCCCCCCTGGTACCCAAAGTATCAGTTAATGAATCAACTTACAACCGACAGATACCTAAAACTCATTAAACAGACCTCTAAAACGGAAGTTTTTCATTTGCAGACAAAATTATTCTTAACGGTCGTGCGTTTATATATATTCTTTCTTCTTTGATCGTCACATTTTTTTGGAACATTTCCCAAGCGAGTCCAGCCAACAACATTGGCAAAGGTAATTGAAATCTTCCTACTTTATTCTTCACTGTTTGTTGTTTATATTTCAGTAATCAACCCGTGATTTACAACTGTGTTAATAATTTATGTTCTAATTATGATAAACTAATTTTTATTTCATATCATAATATCAACACGATGGTTAAATATCAAAGAAACAGGTTTGATTTGATACAGCGGGCTCTGCAAACACTCACGGTTTCGATTCCCATTCTATTCCTTCTGAAGTTGGGTGGGAAAATAAATAATGCTTTACAAAAATTGAGATCTTAAGCCTATATATATATATAAATATATATGTATATGTATTTAAAAAATCGATATAATTTACGATGTCAACTGGTCTTGTGTCAGCGGGAATATGACTAAGATAAAGATGTTTGTTTACTTAGAAATGACACTTGACCTGTAAACAAACACATGGCGAGGGGGGGGAAATGGAAGAATGAAGTAAATTCAGTCCAAGTACGCTACTCTAGATTATTGCAAATCCTTCCACTGCATTATTATTATTATTATTATTATTATTATTATTATTATAACAAACTATCTTCATAACTAATGTTTAAACAGTTCCTACAAAAACCTGCGAGAAAGCCTGTTTCGCACTAAGTTTATACAGGTTACTACTAGGATGTGTAAAGTACCCGGACTTCACAGGGTGGCTTCTTTCCTTGTTAGACTGGTGTTTGCTGGAGTCGAAGGTAATTTAGATTTTAAGGAAAACGGGACAGCAAAAAAAAATATGGGACATGTCATGTTAAAATGTGTGGAAATATTTTATATTTTTCTTACGTATTTTTTTGATGTCGGCAACAGTCGAGGATTTAGTTGTGGAAAATAATTTTTCGATTATGTGAGTGCGTGAAATATTTTTCCTTGGATCTTTTTTATGAGAAACTAGGCGGGAGTAAAGAACACGCACACCACCCGTTTTCAACTAACAAAAGAGGAAAGAAAAACGAAAAACCGGCGATTTCCCTACACTTGTATGAAAAATTCCGCGTGAAAGCGCTACCTGTCTTTATATATATATATATATATATATATATATACACACCACACACACATATATATATAATGTGTGTGTGTGTGTGTGTGTGTATAAACATTAAAATCCGATATCGTAAATTATAATCTGACACAATATGAAAGGTCTGCTCGTGTTGTAGTTGGACAAAAGAACCAGCGAAGAATGAGTCACTTGTGTTTCCATTATAACTTTATAAAGTTTTCAGTTTTTAAATTCTGCTGACCCAGTATTTTCAATTATTGTTCATTGTTATTGAAAATGGAAAATATATAGATTAAAGTTTTAAACAAGCTATATAAAAGCTTTCTCATTGAATAGAAGCTGTTTCTTCCGTTTTTTTTAAAACCGTTTCTACTTATAACTATTAAAGTTAAGTATGTTATTGTTATCGAAAATATGATAGGCTTTTTTTTTTAATTGGGCATATCTGAAGACAGGATGCGGATTTTTAGATAGGATGTTTTAATGGGTTATTCTGGAATGGGGCTGTAGGTAAGTGACGCGTGAATAAAACCTGTAATAAAGTTCTAAAAACTTTTTTTTTTGAATGGGTATGTATGTATGTATGTATGTACGGATATATTGAAGGATACGCGCATGAACGACGTGTGTGTGTGTGCGTGTGTGTGTATGTGTGTTTCTATGATCGAACATTTCACTTCCCAACCCCATAGTTTTGGTTTCGGTCCCACTGCATGTACTAGCGGAGCTAGAGTGTGTGCTACCTGGGGCGGCCCTTCAGTTTGCCGCTTCCGGGACTTCCACAAAAAAAATACATAGTTCCTACAGCAGACCCAAAAGTGGTGTCGCCCCCATAAAAGTGCCGCCCGGGGTGCCCCCCCCCCTGTGACCGGTGACCGCAGGGGTTGCAGGGGTTTAGCAATGGCCCTGAATCTGTCTTTCACTCTAAGGGAGAGGTCCTTAATTACCAACATAGGTAGAAGCTCTCTGAACTTTGCCCAGCCCGTTCTTATTCTCGCAACTACACTTTCAGAACTTCTTCCACCCCTGCTAACTCGGTCTCCCTGGTAAGAGAAGCTGTCTACTACTTCTTATGATCCCCCAAGCATTTGAGTGAATCTATTTTTAGTGCATATTTAGTGCTTATTGTCCCTGCACATTTGCCACATGCAAAGACTATTCATCATCATCATCATTTTACGTCTGCTTGCCATGCTAGCATGGGTTGGACGGTTTAACTGAGGACTGATGAGCCAGAGGCTGCACCAGGCTCAATCTGATCTGGCAATGTTTCTACAGCTGGATGCTCTTCTTAACGCCAACCACTCCAAGAGTGTAGTGGGTGCTTTTATGTGCCACCGGCACGAGGGCCAGTCAGGCAATACTGGCAACGACCACGCTCAAAAGGTATTTTTATGTGCTACCTGCACAGGAGCCAGCCCAGCGGTACTAGCAATGACCACGCTCGAATGTTGTTTTTCATGTGCCACCAGCACGTGTGCCGGTACATTAATATATATTGGGTTGGTGCATAATTATTGTGGCTTTTTTTCAACGAATTTTATTCAACAAAAACAATAACAACATGTAACAAAAACATCTTTAAATGATTATTCCGGAGCATA
This sequence comes from Octopus bimaculoides, assembly GCF_046866305.1. NCBI lineage: Eukaryota > Metazoa > Mollusca > Cephalopoda > Octopoda > Octopodidae > Octopus > Octopus bimaculoides. The sequence goes on from NC_142946.1 coordinate 47,388,159, forward strand.
TTCACCATCTACCTCAATTACTGCTACCCATTTGCTTGGCAGACTGTCAGACCGTCATTTAAAGATGCTTTTGTTAAATATTGTTATTGTTTTTGTTGAGTAAAATTTGTTGACAAAAAGCTGCAATAATTATGCACCAACCCGATGTGTGGTAAAGTAGCTTGCTTACCAACCACATGGTTCCGGGTTCAGTCCCACTGCGTGGCACCTTGGGCAAGTGTCTTCTACTATAGCCTCGGGCCGACCAAAGCCTTGTGAGTGGATTTGGTAGACGGAAACTGAAAGAAGCCCGTTGTATATATGTATGTGTATGTGTATGTGTATATGTTTGTGTGTCCGTGTTTGTCCCTCGAACATCACTTGACAACCGATGCTGGTGTGTTTACGTCCCCGTAACTTAGCGGTTTGGCAAAAGAGACCGATAGAATAAGTACTAGGCTTACAAAGAATAAGTCCTGGGGTCGATTTGCTCGACTAAAGGCACCGCTCCAGCATGGTCGCAGTCAAATGACTGAAACGAATAAAAGAATATATCACATTACCGAAATCTCAAAGCTACACGATGATGTAATGATTAATTCAAAACCATATGATTAAACACTTTATAGTGTCTCTATACTTAATAGTATCAATTCAATAGTGTTTGTGCCCTTTAATATTCTTATTCGCCATCTTTAAAAGCCAGCTTTTATTAACAGATATCAGTTCTTGTTTTGTCAGTGAAGTCTCCTGTGCTTTTTTTTCCTTTCAAAATAGAAATTTGATGCATGGCAAGAATTTGTCAATGACAAGTTTACAAACTGAATAAACCAATAGATCCTGAACATTCTCACACTCGACTGGTTTATCATGAGAAGTTGCTGTAGTAAATGGCTAATGACACCTGGCCAGACATGTGACAGACATAAAGTCAAGAACTAAACCAAGAATAAGATTCTTGAAATAAAATGAGCCAGAGAAGACTTTATCACCGAAGTTATTGAAAGTGTTATTTCCTCATCTCTGTTGTTGTCATCAACGTTTTAACATGATGTCCACTTATCCATGTTTGCATGGGTTAGACTGAATTAGTTGAGGTGGATTTTTTGTGCAGCTGGATGCCCTTCCTGTCACCAATCCTCACCTGTTTCCGAGTCAGGGGATATTGTGCCAGTGACCAGACATGTTTTCATGGAAGATTGGAAATGAAGGATACCGCTTGTATGACAGTGGCACTTGTTTACAGCTATCATACAATGTCAAGGGAAGGAGAAAGTAACACACACACACACACACACACACACACATGCATACATACATACATGCATATATGCATATATATATGCATGTATACATACATGCATATATGCATACATACATACGTATATACATACATACATGCATATATACACACATGCATACAAATACTTGCAAACATGCATACATACATATATTTGGAGAGAATTTATTCCCCTGGCGTCCATGCTATTCTTCAGCTACTTGCCTTATCTGGAATATTCTGCAGAGATTATCATATGGCAACCACCATAGAATATATTTGTTTTTCTTAGAGAATGGCTATCAAAGAATGTTTGGTTCATCAGGTTGTTCCCTCTCCAATCAATTTTTGTTCTCGATACATAAATATTATTGTAATCGATGGAATATTGAGGAATTCTATTCCTTTTCACCATTTCTTGCCACCATACTATCATCATCATCACCGTCATCATCATCACCATCATCATCATTGTCATCATCACCACCCCCATCATCACCACCACCACCACCACTATTGCTACCACCACCATCATCATCTTCATCTATTTAAGAAACAAGAGGTCCTGCAAAATTCCCTTTGTTGTTAGCAACTATTCAAGAGAGACCTTTATCTTTGTTGGCCCCGCTCATCTTGAAGGACCCATCAGGGCCAGGGGTTTCAGTGCCTTCACCCACAAGATTCCATCAAAATGGAATCAAAGTCCATCGATTTTGGTCAGTTTTGTTGGAAAAGTGTATTTAGCACTAGTTTCTTAAACAGATGATGGTGATGGTGATGGTGATGTCGATGATGATGATGATGATGATGATGATGGTTGTGGTGTTGGTAGTGGTGATGATGTAGATTGTGGAATAGATTTCTTCAATATCCCATTGATCACAATAATGGTCATTTATTGAGAAAAAAATTGATTGGAAATGGGACAAACCAATGAATTAAACATTCTCTGACAGCCATTCTTAGAGACAAACCAATCTACTCTCTGGTGGTTGTCATGTGATAAACTCTGCGGAATATTCTGGATAAGGGAAGTAGCTTTACTCTTTACTTGTTTCAGTCATTTGACTGTGGCCATGCTGGAGCACCGCCTTTAGTCAAGCAAATCGACCCCAGGACTTATTCTTTGTAAGCCTAGTACTTATTCTATCGGTCTCTTTTGCTGAACCACTAAGTTACGGGAATGTAAATACAGACACACAAACACACATACACACACACACACGCATACATACATATATACATATATACGATGGGCTTCTTTCAGTTTCCGTCTACCAAATCCACTCACAAGGCTTTGGTCGGCCTGAGGCTATAGTAGAAGACACTTGCCCAGACGGAGTGGTTGGCATTAGGAAGGGCATCCAGCTGTAGAAACTCTGCCAAATCAGATTGGAGCCTGGTGTAGCCATCTGGTTTCACCAGTCCTCAGTCAAATCGTCCAACCCATGCTAGCATGGAAAGCGGACGTTAAATGATGATGATGATGATGATGATGATATATATATATACATATATATATATATTGATGGTGGTTAGCTGGCAGACATTGGTTGTACATCTGGCAAGAGGCATAGAGGCATTTTACCCCAGCTCGTTACATTCTGATTTTGCCATTTTGTCTGAGGTGTGACACAGGTTCCAGTCTTTACAGATACCATTTTCAGTAATAACAGCAGCAGTAACAG
>NC_142946.1:47396104-47408604 GCF_046866305.1 Octopus bimaculoides
CTGTTGTGTGTGTGTGTGGTGTCTGTTGTGTGTGTGTATAGATATGGGTATATATAGCTATGTGTGTATGTATATGTGTACATACAGATATACATGCATGTATGTGTGTGTGTGTGTATATACACATACATTTATATATGAGCCTGGTGTTGCCATCCGGTTTCACCAGTCCTCAGTCAAATCGTCCAACCCATGCTAGCATGGAAAGCGGACGTTAAACGATGATGATGATGATGATGATGATGATGATGATGATATATGAGTATATGTGTATATCTATATATATATATATATATATATATATTTGTCCTAAAGGGCTTAAGTAATTTGTTATTCGAAGGCTACAATATAAAGATGTTAGTATGTTACCTGTTATTTTAATTATCTGTCCTAATATTTCGGGGATAAAATCTCTTTGTCAACAAACTAGTGAGGAAAGGTCCTGAGTTGTGTGTCTCTGTTATTATAAGCTCACTAGCTTACTTTATCATTTATTTCTATGTATTGGCTGTTTCAAATGTATGGAATATAGTAAGTAACTGGACAATACATGCTGCAGGGCTTAGATGTTAATTTATTTACTGAAAAGCAACATTTCACTCTGCCGATTCTCCAAGGGTCACATTTGACAAAATTCTATGTTTCCTAGAATAGCAACCAAGATAGCTAGTCATAGATGTATGATGCATGCAGTGCTGCTATAAGTTACCACAGAACGCCTTTATAAACACTTTCTCTATCAATAATACAAATGTTCACATAATAATAATGACTGATGTTTCTTTAACTTTTAATGTATTTAAAGCCCATTTCTGCTGTGTGACAAGTTTACTTGCTTCTTATAGATAGACTACCAGACAATAAAATTATTCTCATATTTACTCTGTTTTACTTCAATTGAACTGGTTTCTAAGAAAATGTTTTTGTGAATGACCTCTTTAAGTGGCATAAAAGACTGTTTATTAGACTTTCAGAACACTCATGCATGTGTGTTTGTATGTGTGTGTGTATATATATATATATATATATATATGTATGTATGTATGTATGTATGTATGTATGTATGTGTATATGTATGTGTATATGTATGTATATATATATATATATATATATATATATATATATATATATATATATATATATATATACACACTAGCAACAATACCCGTCGTTGATCGGGTAATTATTTTTACTGTTTCCCAGGAGCCATGCTCAGAGTATTATTCCATATATAATTTACTCCTTCTGTATGTGGCCATTTTTATAAGAGAAAAATATGTAATAATTGAAGTAGAAAAAAGATCAATTTCATACATGAACTTCATCATCATCATCATCATCATTCAAAGTCCACTGTCCATGCTGGCATGGGTTGGACGGTTTGACTGAGTTGGCCAGCTGGAAGGCTGTGCCAGGATCCATCTGATTTGGCATGATTTTCTACAGTTGGATGCCCTTCCTAGCGCCAACCACTCCGAGAGTGTAATGGATGCTTTTATGTGCCACCAGCACGGGTGCCATTTGTGTGACACCAGTATCTGCCACAGCTGCGATTTTGCCCGGCTTAATGGGGTTTTTCTCAAGCATGACATAATGCCAAAAGTCTTGGTTACTGCCTCTGTGAAGCCCAACACCCGAGGGGAACTCAGCCACTTTGCGTCCATGACACCGAACACTCGAAATGAACTCGGCCACCTCACCTCCATGAGGCCCATTCAAAAGGAACTCAGCCACTTTGCCTCTGTGTGTTGGTGTGTTTACATCCTTGTAACTTGGCAGTTCAGCAGAAGAGATCAATAGAATAAGTACCAGGCTTTAAAAAAAAAAAAAGAAAAAAAACAGTACTGAGAGTGGGGTGGGGTCGATTCACATGACTAAAAATTCTTCAAGCAGTGCTGCAGCATGACCATAGTCCAATCACTGAAACAAATAAAAGATAAAAGATACAGCTCAGTGGAAAGCGGTTTCAAACATGACCATCCTGAACAAAAAATAGATTTGGTAGGTATATAAAGCAACTTTCCACAGTTAAGGGTACTGGAATTTGGAGTGGACATTTCAAATTTCCACAGTATCGAGGGTTAATGTGATTAATATCTGGGGGTTTTTTTGTACACGATCAAGGTGTTCCGCAAATTCAATACAACATAAATATTGTTGAGAAATTTTCTTGTGTTGTCTGAGGTTATTAAAAACTGGATTGCCGTCTGCTTCCTTCCTGACTGACACCGAATTAGATTTTTACCAATTTACGAAATATCATGATATTTATAGAATGCAAATGGCCGACTCGTTTATATCCAGTTTTGATATAAAAAAGGGGAATGTGTGTGTGTATATTTATGTCTATATATATATAATATATATATATCATATATATGTATGTATGTTTGTGTGTATATGTATGCATGTATATGTATATGTATGTATTTATATATATGTATGTATGTATTTATATTTACATGTATGTATATATATATATATATATATATATATATATATATATATATATATATATATATATATATATGTATGCAGGTATTAAAATAGAAATGTTTGTATTTATATATATATGCATTTATATATATGTATGTATGTATATATACATTATATATATATATATATATATATATATATATATATATATATATGCGTGTATATATGTGTATTAATATATACATATGTATGTATATATGTATTTATATATATATGTATGTATTTATATATGTATGTATTTATATATATATATATGTATGTATTTATATATACATATGTATGTATATGTATGTATTTATATATATGTACGTATGTATTTATATATGTATGTGTATGTTGTATATGTATGTCTGTATGTATGTATATATATATATATATATATATATATATATATATATGTATGTATGCATACAATTCAACCAAATTTCTTTTTTGTTTGACAATATTATTAGCGAGGTGTTGTTTGTGGATAAAAATAGTAAACCATATGGAATCGGTACAGTGCCAGGAGTTAATGATTACGCTTTGTGTTGCTGTTGGAGTCTCTAACATTAACACATTCTAAACACAGGTTTAATAAAGCAATCTCTTTGAAGGAATGTATTCGTGTTTACAGTTTACAATTCATTAATTTTATTTTGGTAGACATTGCTCATGGAATCTGTTGGCAGAAGAGGTAGCCATAGTGGTGGTTGAATGCGCATGAAATAGCAGCTAAATCACCAACAAAATCCCAAAGCAAAACTTACTATCTTGATAAAAGGACGCATTCAGTAATGTCGTCCAGGAGGCAGTATTCTTGAAGAAGATGCTGGATGGACACATACATACATACATACATACATACATACACACATATATATATATATATATATATATACATACACACATGAACTTACTTGGAAATGGATGCGCTTTCTATGTCTTTCTCTCTCTCCCTCTTTCTCTTTTTCTCTCTCTCTCATTGCTCACATGTGACCATCGTCCATCTTTCTTTTCCTGCATGGACGTTCAAAAGAACCAACGTTTTTTTTTCTCCCTCTTCTAACTTTTCTCTTTTCAAAAAATTTCTCCCAGCATTCACTACTTTCCTTTCATTCTGGTCTAACGACCCAGAATGTTTGTTTGCGTTCAGTTTCCCTGTAGATCTTCACTGTCATGTTTTTGTTCCCAACTTTGACACTCCAGAAATCCTAAATTTTATTTTACAATTTATGGGAGCAACTGTCTTTCAAACAGGTGCAGCTTCCTAGGTCTAACCAACAGTAGTATTATTCCCTTCATGGGACTGTCACATTAAGTTGACAGCATACAACTACTTCATCGTATCACTACTGCATAAATCTCTCTGAGAGATTTAGAAATGTGTTATTTCTAAAGATATCCTTGGCCTGAAGATTAACCTGTGGTATACACCTTGCTTGGATATTTACCATTTCCAAAGTTCCGTTCCCTATAAAACATACGTAGCCCAGATTTTATGCATTCCATTCCTTAACTCATGTGTTCTTATTCGTTTTCATCCTTTAACGTCCGTTTTTCATGTTGGCATGGGTTGGATGATTTGACGTAGCCTGGCTAGGCATAAAACTGCACCAGGCTTCACTGTGTGCTTGTGCGTGTATGTATGTGTGTGTGCACGTGTGTGTGTGCCTGCATGTGTGTGTGTGTGTGCGCGCGTGTGTGTGGTAAGAGGTTTGCTTCCCAACCAATTGGTTCCAGGTTCAGTCCCACTGCATGGCAGCTTGAGCAAGTGTTTTCTTCTATAACCCCAGACTGACCAAAACCCTGTGAATAGATTTGGTAGAAGAAAACTGAAAGAAGCCCATTGCAACTATACATACATACAAACATATATATACATGCATTGTACATGCATACATACATAATACATACATTATACCTACACACATGCATACAACATACATACATATTTACATGCATATATGTAAGCATTCATACATCATGTATACATACATACATATATTTACATACATACATACATTCATACATATAAAGGCACCATCAACGAAATGAATGTTTTAAGATAATTTCACTTGGGCCATGTCACAATATGTAAATAAACCAGAAACTTAATGCCTCAACTTGATATCCTGTAGATTTTTAGGCAATAAATCTTAATAAAACTAAGTCAAAATAAATTTAAAATAAAACCAGTCGGATTATATCTTAACCACATATCCATGCCACATGTGTCTCCATGTGTTTAATATATACAGTATGTGTACTGTGGCCATTATAGGATTGCAAATTTTGTGTGTGTCTTTGTGCATGTAGATGTCTTCTTGTTAATGTATGTATTTGCATACATCATTGCGTGCGTGGCTTCAATAGGTAGAAGAAAGGGGTGAGTGAATTAAAAACAGGCTTTGATGGTGGTGGTGGAGGGGGACCTAATCATACTGTTGTCGCCACAGAAGTCAATAAATGGGTGACAGTTATTCGGTGGTTAATGCTTTGATCTATAAGATAAACTCCAACCAACTTTGTCTTAACTTTATTATTTTGATTTGCTTTTTATTAAGATTTATTGCCTTAAAACCTACAGGTGATATCAAGTGAAGGCTATTTTCCAGGGGCATATATTCCGGGTGTGCTAGGTATGTGTTGCCCACCCGTCGAAAATAGCAAATCCATTATAAATATTAACCTTGCTTGTGTATTTGTCTCCCCTCTGTCGCTTGGCACTAATGTTAGTGTGTTTACGTCCTCGTAGCTTAGCGTTTCGGCAAAAGTGACTGATAGAATAAGTACTACGCTTACAAAAAATAAGTCCTGGGGGTTGATTTGTTCAACTAAAGGTGGTGCTCCAGCATGGCCGCAGTCAAATGACTGAAACAAGTAAAAGAGTAAAGAATAAAGAGAGTAACTGCTTTAAAATGTACAGAGTAGATGGGATGCTCATTACATCTGACCCCACTTAATAAAATCAACCCCCAAACCCCATAATTTTGGTATCCCCTGTTTAAAAATCAACCACAAGACAGAGAAGGAGCCTGTATAATGTTGACAGGCCACTTAATTAAACTTAATTAATTATCCAACCTGAACAAAAAATGGCCCCAGAATTATATTTGTTACTGTCAGGTGCAAGAGAGATGTGGTGATGGGGGGGAGCAAACGAAAATCTTTCTTTTGCTATTTTTTGTTATTTTTTGTTTTGTTCTTGTTATTCTTTTGTTTTTGTTTTCTTTTTTTCCTAAGGTTGGAAATTAAGATAAATGGCCAAAGGTCTATGAAGTTGATTCGTTAATTTATGATTTGATTTCTTTGAAAAATCTTGCAATCTTAGTGATTGTGTCACATCAGGCATGGCTGTGTGGACAAGAGGCTTGTTTGCAACTGCATGGTTTCAGGTTCAGTCCCACTGCACAGCACCTTGGGCAAGTATCTTCTAATATAGCCACGAATCAATCTGTGCCTTGTGAGTGAATTCGGTAAATGGAAACCATGTGGAAATTTATTGTGTGTGAGTGAGTATGTGTACGTATGTGTGCATGCTTGCATCTTTGCAGCAGTATCCCCCCCCCTCACCTTGCTGCTTGACAACTGATGTTGGTTTGTTTACATTCCTGTAATTAGAGATTCAGTAAAAGAGACCACTAGAATAAATACCAGACTTAGAAAGCATCTGTGTTTTTGTGTCTATGTACTGGGGTTGATGTGATTGGCTAGTCCCTTCATCCAAAATTTAACCCCTTTTATTTATAGCATAAAGAATTATTTGATGAAAGTAGCAAGCTGACAGAATCATCGCCATGACACACAAAATGCTTTATAGAATTTCTTCCTTTTTAGTTCAAATTCCACCAAGGTCAGCTTTGCTTTTCATCCCTTCAGGGTGGTTAAAATAAGAAACAGTTAGGCATTGGGGGTAATGTAATTTCCCCTCTCCTCACTCTCCTAAAATCGCATGCCTTGTCCCAAAATAAAAAAGGGCTTTGTTTGATGATATTTAGATGGTAAGGTGGTGATATTTGAATATGATTTGGCTGATATTTCTTGCAGGTCAAACTACAAAATAGTGGCTCCTCTCTCTCTCATTAGCTCCTGCCAGCTATAATTATCAGTAATGATAAATATTGTTGTTGTTTTGGTTGTTGTAACCGTTGCTGAAACCGAATATTTACATTTTATTTTAGACTTCCTTGATCGATAAAAAGAAAGAATATATTAGTAGAACGCTGGGATTAACTTATTGGTTATACTCTCTCTCCCAAAATGTATAGCTTTTTGTCCGAGTCATGTGATGACCTTTAAAACAGAACCTTTAAAAGTCTTGAAAATTGAAGCCGGCATTCTACAACTGGCGCCAATTTGTTTGAAGAACACCAGCTGTTCAAAATGGTTGCTATTATTTGCTGTTTATTGATTTATTTAACCCTATTGCTATTAGTAAGGATTATTATTACCATTAATCAGCATGGCCTAGTGGTTAGGGTGTTGCATTCACGACCGCGAGGTTGTGGTTTCAATTTCTAGACCAGGTGGTGTGTTGTATTTTAGAGCAAAACACTTCATCTGATGTTGCTTTGCGATCACTTTGACCCCTGACACGTGGTACACTGTGCACCTGTTCAGGTAACATCAATTTGATGGAGAGAGGGAGCTTAGTGAGAAAAATTAACCAAAAATGCATGAACTGGACAGAAAATAACGCACAGGAAGTGATCAGTGAATGAGTCATCTAAAAAGAAAAAAATGTGTGAGAGGAGGCATCAGGTTGGCAAATTTCATGAAGCATAGAAGTTTTGAAGGATGTTGTGTCTCAACAGCTAAGAAACTTATGTGGGTTGTCTGTTCTATGCATCAGCAATTCTGAGCAGGAAAAAATGTTTCTGGGAGTTGTTGATACTGCTCTCTCTCTCCTTTACTCTTTTACTTGTTTCAGTCATTTGACTGCGGCCATGCTGGAGCACCGCCTTTAGTCGAGCAAATCGACCCCAGGACTTATTCTTTGTAAGCCTAGTACTTATTCTATCGGTCTCTTTTTGCCGAACCACTAAGTTACGGGGACCTAAACACACCAGCATCGGTTGTCAAGTGATGTTGAGGGAACAAACACAGACACACAAACACATACACACATATATATATACATATATACGATGGGCTTCTTTCAGTTTCCGTTTACCAAATCCACTCACAAGGCTTTGGTCAGCTCAAGGCTATAGTAAAAGACACTTGCCCAAGGTGTCACGCAGTGGGACTGAACTCGGGACCATGTGGTTCATAAGCAAGGTACTTACCACGCGTTGTCTTTTTTTTAAATTTTATTTTGTAAGCTTGTCTATGAGTGTTAACACAAGCCTTAGTCCTTTACCTTTCATATTTCTGTGAAAATACACTGCCATTTTTTGACTATTGACTTTAAAAAGAATGAATAATTTAGTTATTTTACTAAATTATTCATTAAGACTGCTGATTGGAACATAAATTGAGATGCAAAATTGATGGAAGATTTTCATTGAAACCACTTTTAAAACATGAGGTCTGTATCATAGAACCCAATGCAGACTTAAACAGGTCAGTCTCAGAATGGTTGAACTAGGAATTTAATATGTGTGCTAACAAACATTTGCAACAATTAAGATATTTTAGCACATCAACTCCTATTTTAGATATCTATAATGTTATGGTATTTGTTATCTAATCATTTAGATAATTATGATGTTACACTGTGCATTAACTCATATTTGAATCTGTTATGTATGTCAACACAACCCACGCACGTGTGATTTTGTGAATGTTTTTGATTGGCTCATTCTTTTGGTGATTTAGTCTAACCAAAAGGATTGGTTCAGAAGCCTTTTAACTGATACGATGACTAGAGACTGGTGTTATAATAAAATTCGCTCTGATTCCTATCAGAAGATCTTCCCATTATAAGATGTCTGGAATGGGCCATTTCAGATCTTTTATTGATTGCAAGAAGCAAGAAGTTGGCTGAGATGATAAATAGCAATGATAGCATCATCATCATCATCACCATCATCATCATCATCACCATCATCGTCATCATTATCGTATATATATATATATATATATATATATATATATATATAAATGTAACTATGGTGTATTTTACGCGCCTGCACAGGAGCCAGTCCAGTGGCACTGGCAACAACCTCGCTCGAATGTCTTTTCACGTGTCACCGCCACAAGTGCCAGGAAGGCGTCGCTGGTAACGATCACGCTCAAATGGTGCTATTTATGTGCCACTGGCATGGAAGCCAGACAGCTGCTCTGGCAATGATCACGCTTGGACGGTGCTCCTAGCTATAGGCACAAGGCCTGAAATTTGGTGGGGTGGGGGCAATGGGATAGTCGATTACATCTTCATCCAAAAGGATGAAGATTTCTATTATAGGCACAAAGCCTGAAAATTTTGCAGTGTTGGGATGGCAGTAGTGGGTGGGGGAATTATTCGATTACCTTGAACTCGCTGCTCAACTGGTACTTACTCCATCGATCCAAGAAAGGGCGAAAGTCAAAGTTGATCATGGCAGGATTTGAACTCGAAACATGATTATTACATTTAATCAATGTCCCTTACTTTGTTTATGATGGTAGAGTGTGAAAGAAAGATAACAGCTTATTTATGCTCTACACTAACGGGACATCTGTCCGGTCAACAAGGCTCACTATCTTGTTAATGGTATAGATAAACAGATATTCCCTCCCTCTCTTCCTCTTTCACTTTCTCTCTCTGCCCCTCGCTCTTTGTCTATCTATCTATCTATCTATCTAAAAAATAAAACAAAAAGGCAAAAGAGAGTCACTTACTGTTATAGTTTCTTCAATGAGAATATTGACCAAGGTTACCGTGGTCTTTTCCGTGGGCTTTTCCTTCCACGGCTAAACCTAAACTGTCCTCCCCTCTTTTTACACGAGAACATTACTGTGTGATACACGATCCCTATTGATCGGCCTTTCCTTTTCTCTTTTTTTTTCGATCCCTTTTGATCGAACTGCTCCTTTTTCCCTTCCTACGATCCCTTTTGATCGACACCACCAATTTTTTTTTTTTTTTTTTTTTTCCTTCCTTCCCCCTCCCAAAAAGAAAAGCTCTACATTGTATTTGTCCCATCTTCGTTGAGCCCTGTGTGGCTAATAAAAGAAATTTATCTATCTATCTATCTATCTATCTATCTATCTATCTATCTATCTATCTATCCATCTATCTACCTACCTACCTACCTATCTATCTGTCTGTCTGTCTGTCTGTCTGTCTGTCTGTCTACCTATCTATCTATCTCTATGTCTATCTATCTATCTATCTGTCCTAACCCGCCTTTTCAAGACGACGTTCGGGCCGGGGCCTATGGATAATTTCCAGAGATCCCTGGCTTGGCAATGCTATCGAGACGCACTACCAGTTCGAGAGAAGATCTACAGACACGGTTCGAAAACCACCGGACCGACCTGCCCGAGATGTGGTCAGAGCGACGAAACCGTTCTGCACGCACTCGTGCAGTGTCCAGATATTTCAGAGCTGTGGACCTTCGTCGAACGGCTGTTGTTGCGTGTGGGACGAGCCCACTTATCAGCCGAGTCTATCGTGAATATTGTTCCGCCACCTTCCTTTAAACGGGAAGGAAAAACGGTTTTTGTAACACTGATAGCTATGGCAAAAGAATGCGTGTGGTGGACGCGTTTGAAAGGTCTACAAACAAACACTTTCCGCTCTGGTCAGTCCCTCGTCAACTTTTTCAAGTACCACTTGAAAAGGAGGATGAGGATAGAGAGGAAAGTGTTGTCGAATGAAAGTTTCAATAAAAAATGGGTAAATGTGGCAAGAATGGTAAGAATGAAAGACGACACCATTTTAAGCATAGACTTGTAACAAAAAGAGACAAAAAGAGAGAAGGTACTTACTCTCATGTACCTTAAAAAAAAAAAAGCCTGAGGTGACCGTGGTCTTTTCCGTAGGCTTTTCTCTCCACGGATAAACCTAATCTGTTCCCCGTTTTTTACATTGACTGTGATACACGATCCCTATTGATCGCCCCCCCCCCAGGTTTGTTTTTTTTTCCCACGATCCCTTTTGATCGAAATCCCCACCTTTTTTTTTCCGCGATCCCTTTTGATCGAAATTATCCCCCCCCCCCAAGAAAAGCTCTACTTTGTAATTTGTTCATTTTCTGTATTTAGCCCTGTGTGGCTATAATAAAAAGATATCTATCTGTCTATCTATCTATCTATCTATCTATCTATCTATCTGTCTGTCTGTCTGTGTTTCTGTCTATCTATCTATCTATCTATCTAGCTAGCTAGCTAGCTATCTTTATATAAGGGCATTACTACAGAATAAGGCCACACACTAGACTTCCCAAATAAACACATTTTACTCTTTCTGATAAAATTCTTGTAAAAGATTTTTATCCCATTATTGAATTTATCTATCTATCTGTCTGTCTGTCTGTCTGTCTATCTCTCTCTCTCTCTCTCTCTCTCTCTCTCTCTCTCTCTCTAAATCATTCCCAACATTTGCTCTGATGACCCATCCAATATTAAGCTGTATTCATAACAGTGTCACTCAGTGAAGTACATTCCTATGAATGCTGGGAATGTTGTTTCGTGGTTGTCCTACTTCAGTGTAGGGTACAAGTAGCTAAGTTATATATAACCCTAGTTAACTTTGGTTATGTTTATTAGTGCAGAATTAGTGTGTGGTTAGTTATGTGGGTGGCTTATTTAGGCTTATTTCCACCCCTTCCTGGTGAATCAGACAACTGTAATTATCAACTGGATAAACCAAACTTGATAATAACTACTGGGATGAAAAACCAATTCTTCTGGCTTGAGACTTTTCAAACACTTGTTTTCTAACACTTTCACTATCTCTCCCTTTCCCTCCTCTCACATATAAATCTGTATGTATATATACATGCATGTATGTATAAATGTGTATGTATCTATACATGCATGTATGTATAAATGTGTATGTATATATACATGCATGTATGTATAAATGTGTATGTATATATACATGCATGTATGTATAAATGTGTATGTATATATACATGCATGTATGTATAAATGTGTATGTATCTATACATGCATGTATGTATAAATGTGTATGTATCTATACATGCATGTATGTATAAATGTGTATGTATATATACACGCATGTATGTATAAATGTGTATGTATATATACATGCATGTATGTATAAATGTGTATGTATATATACATGCATGTATGTATAAATGTGTATGTATATATACATGCATGTATGTATAAATGTGTATGTATCTATACATGCATGTATGTATAAATGTGTATGTATATATACATGCATGTATGTATAAATGTGTATGTATATATACATGCATGTATGTATAAATGTGTATGTATCTATACATGCATGTATGTATAAATGTGTATGTATATATACATGCATGTATGTATAAATGTGTATGTATATATACATGCATGTATGTATAAATGTGTATGTATATATACATGCATGTATGTATAAATGTGTATGTATCTATACATGCATGTATGTATAAATGTGTATGTATCTATACATGCATGTATGTATAAATGTGTATGTATCTATACATGCATGTATGTATAAATGTGTATGTATATATACACGCATGTATGTATAAATGTGTATGTATATATACATGCATGTATGTATAAATGTGTATGTATATATACATGCATGTATGTATAAATGTGTATGTATATATACATGCATGTATGTATAAATGTGTATGTATCTATACATGCATGTATGTATAAATGTGTATGTATATATACATGCATGTATGTATAAATGTGTATGTATATATACATGCATGTATGTATAAATGTGTATGTATATATACATGCATGTATGTATAAATGTGTATGTATATATACATGCATGTATGTATAAATGTGTATGTATATATACATGCATGTATGTATAAATGTGTATGTATATATACATGCATGTATGTATAAATGTGTATGTATATATACATGCA
>NC_142946.1:47413604-47431511 GCF_046866305.1 Octopus bimaculoides
CATATTTTTTACCATTAAGGTTTTCTGTATACTGGAGAAGTCTTGTAACAGGCTGATGATTCTGACCATTCTAAGTTAAAAAGTTATCTCTCTCTTAAAATTTAAGGGAAAGATTCAAACAGAAGATAAAGGATAAAAACCCCCTTCGGTCATGACTGACCATGGGATTGCACCTACAAAGTTCCCTTCCAAGACACAAGTCTGGGCAAGATTGTTTATAGAAGACCAGCAGTCGCCCATACATACCAGCCTCTCCACCTCACGCCACTGGTGTTATCCAAGAGAAAGGGAAAGACCAATACAACTTGGCTCCAGCGATGTTGCAACTCATTTTTACAGCTGAGTGAACTGCGGCAATGTGAAATGAAGTGTCTTGCTCAAGAACACAACACACAGCCTGGTCCAAGAATTGAACTCACTACTTCATGATTGTGAGTCCAACGCTCTATCTGAAGATAAAACAGGTAGAATATATGGACCAGATATGGCCAGTTTGACCATAAAACAAATAGAAATAAAGGGCCAGATATGGCCAGTTTAAATGCTAAAGGTTTAAGGAAAACTAAAAATTCTTGGAACAGGCTTTAAGGGAACAAAGAAGATACCCCAAAAAATTGATGAGTTAGAAAAGACCAATTTCAAAAATTCATTTTCTTCTTTGTGATGCAGCAAAAAGCAAATATAAAATTTAATGAGGGGGTTAAAATGAATTAATGTAATTCACAAAGGACTGCTAATATGCTGCTTTACCATTTTTTATCTCTTTTTTTTTTTTTTTCCTCAGCATGCTGATTATTCTTGGGATTGCTCTTGGCGGTCTAATCCAGTAAGTGTAATATCTGCTTAATTTTGGTATTGCTTCGTTTCTCCCATCCTCATCTGCTATCATCACCCTCACCTACTCTGCTGCTATTTGGATTATACTGTATCATAAATGTCATTTGTCGTTCAGTAATATTGGTAAAAATAAAAAATAAAAAAGAACAATTCCATTACCAAATAGAGAAGCTTTATAAACTTATTCTCTTCTCTGAATAAATCTTTAAAATGCCACAGAATCGAAAATAGCTTCAGCGAAAACACATTTAATGGTATGAAAGTCAGTTACACCAGAAATAGCCATCAATTCTATAATAAATTTGGCTATGAAAAAAAAAAAAAAAATTATAATAATATTAAAAAATATTATTTTTATTATTATTATTATTCTTTGATGAAAACTCTCAGCTTATTTTACTGGGTATGATGAAAAGTGTCAGCTGTCCACAGCCTGCAGACTAAGGTGACACTTGTTTACTGGTCAAGCTTCAAGAACCATTGTTATTGTTTATTATTATTATTATCATTGTTGTTGTTATTTTATTGTTGTTGTTGTTATCACAAAAAATAAAAGAACAATAAAAGATTACTCTGTCTGTTAGTAGCAGGAGTGGCTGTGTGGTAAGAAGCTTGCTTCCCCATCCACAGACTTGCTGGATCTGTGCCTTAATCAGAAACTGTTGTTATATGACAGTCACAAAGGAAATAAATTTCTCCGACTCCTGTTATAAACCTCCTTTCTCAATCAATCAACACTGCTATTTGCTATAATACATTAATAATCTTTTCTACTCTAGGCACAAGGCCCAAAATTTGGGGGGAGGGGGCCAGTCGATTAGATCAACCCAGTATGCAACTGGTACTTAATTTATCAACCCTGAAAGGATGAAAGGCGAAGTCGACCTCGGTGGAATTTGAACTCAGAACGTAACTGCAAACGAAATATCGCTAAGCATTTTGCCCGGCATGCTAACGTTTCTGCCAGCTCGCTACCTTCCACAGGGAACAGAATATTCTCTTCTACTCTAGGCACAAGGCCCAAAATTTTTGGGGAGGGGAGGCCAGTCGATTAGATTGACCCCAGTACGCAACTGGTACTTAATTTATCGACCCCAAAAGGATGAAAGGTAGTCGACCTCGGCGGAATTTGAACTCAGAATGTAACGGCAGACGAAATACTGCTAAGCATTTCGCTCGGCATACTCTACTCTTTTATTCTTTTACTTGTTTCAGTCATTTGACTGTGGCCATGCTGGAGCACCGCTAACGATTCTGCCAGCTCGCCGCCTTGTAATACATTAATAACGAGATCATTGTGACGTATCTATTGCAATACCATTCAAGTTTTATATTTTTCTTTCTTTCAGTGTCATGGGATATTCAGCACAGTTTCCAAGATTTTTCGCTCCACATGATTTCTTTCTTTATCTTTTGCCACCGTAAGTAAACCAATACGAACACATCTAATCTTAACTCTGCCATTATTTTTTTAACATCAGAAACGAATCTTTGCTGCTGAGTTTTATAAGAAACCTCCCTTGTACTTGGCTTTCCTTTCCCTTGTGATTATGCTCAGGTACTCCCTCCTTACCGACTTCATTTCCTTTCTAGCTACTCTCACTCATTGTCGCATAATGCAAGGAAGCCATCTTCTTGATAGTAAGACACCTGTGCCTGTCCCTTTATTATGTTTTAGAGCAGGGGTTGGTGAACCAGGGTAAATTACCCCAAGTGGGGTAAAAATGAAATTCTTGGGGGTAATGAGGACTCATTAGACATATATACAGGTGCTATTAATATGTCACTGGCAAGGGTGTCTTTTACCTGTTACCAGTATGGGTACCTTTTGCATGTCGCCAGCCCTGGCCATGTCACTCAATTACGAATAACGATGATGGTTATGTAACAAAACTTTCCTTTCTAATTAAATTTAGGGTTTTATGCCTTATTGTGAATTTTCCTGTTTCAGCATTATCTTGGAAGCGGCTTACAGTTTAAATGATAGTATTTTCTACGATAACATTGGAAGTGTATTAATATATGCAGTTATTGTAAGTAACAGTATTTTTTTTTGGTCAAACTTTCACCCTTAAGCTTTTAAACCAATCATATCTGGCCCAAATATTCAAAATGTTATGTTCAAACCAACTTGGTCAAGTCTTTTACACCGACCCTACAATGTCATTCTAAAAATAGTTGTGGCTCTGTGGTAAGAAGTTTGCTTCCCGACCACGTGGTTCTAGGTTCAGTCCGGCTGTGTGGCACCTTGAGCATGTGTCTTCAGCTATAGCCTTGGGCCAACAAAAGCTGTGCGAGTGGAATTGGAAGACGGAAACTGAAAGAAGCCCGTCATGTGTGTGTGTGTGTGTGTGTGTATCTTTGTGTTTGAGCATTTTCTTCAATGGAAAACATGTCATGTCATGGGGAAATATTGCTTTTCTTGGAAACAGGTGAGGGTTGGTGATAGTAAGGGCACCCGACTGTTAGGAATTCACCTCAACAAATTCTATCTGACCCATGCAAGCATAGAAAAGGGAACATTAAAACGATGATGATGACAACAACAACGACAATGACAACAAATGATAATGATGACGATGATGATGATGATGATGATGATGATGATAATGATGATGACGCTGATGGTGGTGATGACGATGATGATAATGATGATGATGACGATGATGATGACGATGATGATGGTGGTGATGATGAAGATGGCGACAGTGATGATGACAGCGATGATGACGACGACAATGATGGTAATGATGATGATGATAATGACAACAACAACAATGCTGACACCACCAATTATCAGACACCTTACCATTTCTGCACCAGGGTATCTTTTCTCTTAAAACTTTCCAAACCACCCCATAAACATACACTTTATCAATTTGCTTCGTTTTGCCAACTCATTTGACAGGTTCAATATATCTACATGATTTTTCCCTATCTTAATTGATTGAACTTCCCCATTAACTAATCAATGTAACGATTGCTATCGATCAAGTATTCTAGGACATCAGCTGATGTTTACCATTTACAAACTGCTAAGATGACTGATAAAAACCTTCTCTCTTTTTCTTTTTTTCTTTCTTTTTCTTTCTTCACTCTTCTGTCTTATTATTCCTTCGGTAAAATAGTTCTGATGCTGAGAGAGATTAAGATTTATTGTTGTGAGTGGTGGTGGTGGTGGTGGGGGGGGGGATTGTTACTCTTGCATCATCACTTTACATCATCTCACTCATCATCGTGTTATGTTAACAATTTGTCATCTGCTCTTTTCTCATATATATATATATATATATATATATATATATATATATATATATATATAAATCGTCTTTTTTAAAAAAAAATTATCTCTTTTCTATATTTCATTTTGGCTTATACAATGTAGAACACTTACTATTTTACTCCTTTACTTGTTTCAGTCATTGGACTGCGGCCATGCTGAAGCACCGCCTTTTAGTCGAGCAAATCGACCCCAGAGCTTATTCTTTGGAAGCCTATTACTTATTCTATCGGTTTCTTTTGCCAAACCACTAAGTTACGGGGACGTAAACACTCCAGCATCGGTTGTCAAGCGATGCTGGGGGGACAAACACAGACACACAAACACACACACACACACATATATATATATATACGTATACATATATACGACGGGCTTCTTTCAGTTTCCGTCTACCAAATCCACTCACAAGGCTTTGGTTAGCCTGAGGCTATAGGAGAAGACACTTGCCCAAGGTGCCACACAGTGGGACTGAACCCGGAACCATGTGGTTGGTAAACAAGCTACTTACCACACAGCCACTCCTGCGCCTATATATATATGTGTGTGTGTGTGTGTGTGTGTGTGTGTGTGTGTGAGTGTATATGTAAGTGTGTGTACGTTTGTTTTTCCTTGTCTTGACATTGTGTAATAGGCATAAAATGGTTGTCAGTCATACAGACATTGTCATTCATTTTCAGTCTTTGCTGAGAACATGTCTGGTCATAGGAAAACATTACCTTGCTTAGAAACAGGTGAGGGTTGGTGACAGCAAGGGCATCCAGCCATAGAAAATGAACCTGGAAAAGCGGACATTGTTGTTGTTGCCATCACCGTCGCCGCCGCTGCTGCTGTTGTTGTTGTTATGACGATGGATTGATAGATGTGGTGATCGTGGCTTCTTTACAGAAGAAGGAGATTTCTTCAGTTAGTGAATGCCACCATGAGTTCGCATATGTCTTGCGGATACAGGTTTAGAGAAACAGATCCTACTGCAGATGTTAGAAACCTGTTCGGACTGATTAATTTTGTCTGGGATTGAAATTAAGTCCTGTTTATGAAACACTCATTTCTTGAAGTATTCAATTCTTCATATTTCGATTGCTTTACAGCCATCATAGGTTGTTTCTTTCCTTACCGATTAAATTTCCAACCACCTGCTCCCAGTCTTCAATATCCTCACTAAGAACCTTAAGATTGTTTTTGTCAACATCCCTAAAATGTACATAATTTACATTATTTATATTATTTACATTTGACGGATATTTGTCCTCATCTTGTTTGTTGTTAACACATTTCAGCTGTTATGCCTCGGTTGCTATGGCATTGAGGTAGATCTGGCCATCCCCGTTAACGGAGACAAAACCCGGATTTAAAACACTGGATGATGATGTTGATGATCCAATAATGACAGCAACATTTTGCGATAATGATAGTAACATTGTACTATAATGACGATGATAAGATGATAGTTTTAGAAACAGATGATGTAGACTCATTAATTCATTACTGAATTATATTAATTGCAGCAACCAATCCTAATTTATTGAAATAAACAAGGAGAATGTCTGCTTATTGGAACAATTACAATAATAATAATAAATGACTACTGTTTGTTCATTTTTTTTTGTTATATTTTGGTCTTCTGGATGTTATTTCATTGTCATGAATTGAAAGTTGTATCAGATATCCTGTTATTATCTTATTTTGAAATCTAGAATTATGTGTGACGATGACAGTCCTATGCACATGTGTAGGTTTCCCCACTTAGAAAAAGAGGATGAGACAACTTCTTTCAGTGATAACTGAAGTGCGAAATTCATTGAAATACATCTATTTCCTCTTAGACCTTATAAATCATACCAATGTTTATTATCATATCATCATCATCATCATTTAATGTCTGTCATGGGTTGGATGGTTTGACAGGAGTTGGCAAGGCCGGAGGGCTGTACCAGACTCCATCGTCTGATTTGGTGTGGTTTCCATGGCTGGATACCCTTCTTAATGCCAGCCACTTTACAGAGTGTGCTGGGTGCTTTTTATGTGGCACCAACACTTGTGGGGTCACCAAGTAACTTGTGAGATGAAGACCTCTCAGCTGGGAGAAGGAATGGAACCGAGGGAATTGGCTGTGCCAGGTGAGAGGTTAGGTGTAGTAGAGGGATAGAGGAGATAGTTGACTACCCCTATAGGAAAAGGAAGGAGAGATGGGGTTAGAGAGAAAGATGGAGAAGCAGTCAGAGTGAGAAAGGGAAATAGATGGTGTTGGGGAATGCATCAGGACTTATCCACGGGGAACAGAATATTCTTTTCTTCCCTAGGCACAAGGTCCAAAATTTTGAGGTGGTGCTCCAGCATGACTGCAGTCAAATGATTGAAACAAGTAAAAGGAAAGTAAAAGAATAACTATGTATAAATTCCTTCATTAGTTTTTGTGGAGTTTGGGCCATTTATCTCCCCCCCCCCCCCCCGTGGACAATAACTCCCCACAGACAATTACCCCTGAGGACAACAGATGATGATTTAAAACTGCTTGATATACTGGAGTGGGGATAATTAACCAAGTGGGGTAATTGTCCTAGGGGGTAGTTGTCATCAGGGGGAATTGTCCCAATACGGTTTTTGTGTTACCTTTAGATGCAGCCAATGGTACCCCAAACTGTTACTGTATGGTACCCTTTGGGGTACCATTGGCTCAGTTACAAAATAAAAGCTGCCCTAGAGAAATGAATAACTCAATGAATTTAATTAGTTATGGCGACACACACACACACACACACACACACACACACACACACACACACACACACACACACACACACACACACACACACACATACACACACACATACACACACACATACACACACACATACACACACACGTGTGTATGTTGTTGATCTTGTTACATTTGAAGTACCAATCTTTTTATTTGATATTTATCAATATTGTATACTGTTTTTTTAAAATCTATCACTTTTAATTATTTCAGGGAACTTTTATTAATTGTATGCTTATCTGTAAGTATTTTATTTATTTTTATTTACAATTAACTCTTTGTATTTGCAATTTATTTCATTTTTTTTTTTTTTCGCAATTAATTTTAAAACCTTTAGGCAAACAAATCTAGTTGCAGTAAATTTTCCTCTTAGGAAATTTTAAGTTTTAAAACATTTCAAAATAGGTACAGCTATAGCCAAGTGTTTAAGATGTTTCATGTAGTTATGTACTTTCATTTTTATTTTTACAATTGTGTTCCCTGTTCAAATGTGTTTGTTTTTCCAAAAAAAAGTATGAAAAAGAAGAGCAGAAGTGTCTGTCTTTTTGACTTGTAAATTATAATGTTTGATAAATAATATCTTGATAAAATGGAATTATTTAATGGCATGTAAAAAACAAACAAAAAAACAGCATTAAAAGTTACTGAAGACTTTAAACCTGCAGTTCCCAACTGCAGACCACAGGGCCACATGTGGCTCTCAAGCATTCTTCCAGTAGTTTTAGATGGTTTTCCCTCTATAAATATAATAATTCTTTCCTTAATTGACCTCTGCCTTGCTTTTTTGGTGTGGCTCCCTTAAAAAAATCCAGATTTTGAATCTGTCCTGGATATTAAAAGGGAGAGAACTACTACTTTAAACTCTTAAAACATGATATATGAGTCTTTGACATTAACTGCCCTAAAATATGATATATCAGTCTTTGACATTAACTACCCTAGAATATGATTTATCAGTTTTTGACATTAACTACCCAAAGTAATTTGAGATGAAATGAACTAATTGTTTTGTTTTTGTTTTTTTCATAACTTTCTACTTTTGAGCCCTTGCACTTTGGGGATTATCGTTTGCACCAGAAATCACAGGAGTAAATTCCTTGCGGTTGACTGAATTCCTTGTGTTCGGTTCCATAATTGTGGCAGTAGATCCTGTGGCAGTAAGTTTTGTCTCTATTCCTACCACTATACTCTTTGAGAAAAAGAACACTAATTATCATAAAGCTGAGAGTGATTCAGTAGATTCCTACACAGATGCCAGAATTAAACACACAGAAAATCATCTAAATACATGGCCGTCATCCCATTTTAAGCTTGTACAGGGTGATCTAAATAGTTTGATCATCAATTTTAAACACATACACTGTCATCTAAATGCACAATTATTTCCCTAAATAAAGACACATGCTTTCATCTAAACACATGATAGTTGTCTCATACTAAGCACATATCTAAACACTGTGGTTGTCTCATCTTAAACACAGAAGCCCACATCTAAACATATGATGGTTGGCTCATTTTAAACACATTTCCATCTAAACACATGGTGACTTTCTTGTATTAAATACATACGACCCCTTCTAAATGTATGTTGGCTGTCTCATTTTAAACATGTTTCCATGTAAATACATGATGGTTTTCTCATATTAAACACCCTTCTAAACGTATCACGGTTATCTCATTTTAAGCACATGATCCTGTCTAAATTCATGGTGGTTTTCTCTTATTAAATACATATACCCCTTTTAAACATGATGGCTGTTTCATTTTAAACATGTGTGTACTCCTAGTAATTATTCTATCAGTCTCTTTTGCTGAACCGCTAAGTTACAGGGACAAAGACACACCAATATCAGTTGTCAAGTGATGGTGGGAGTACAAGCACACACACACACATAAATACATACACACACACATATATATACGACAGGCTTCTTTCAGTTTCCGTCTACCAAATCCAATCACAAGGCTTTGGTCGGCCCGAGGCTATAGTAGAAGACACTTGCCCAAGGTGCAATGCAGTGGGACTGAACCTGGAACCATGTGGTTGGGAAGCAAGCTTCTTACCCCACTGCCATGTTTTTTTTTTTTAATTGAAATTTATTTTTGAATCTTTTAAAACATAAATCTTTGCCGAATTCATACAGAAATCATTATTCCTATAATCCAGAAAATTCCATTCTTCATTTAATAGAAATTTAAAATGCAACCAATACTACTTCTATCTGACTTTAAATTTTTCAATTAATTTCTTTCTCTTTCTCTGTCTCTCTCTCTCTATCTCTCTCTCTTTCTCTCTCTCTCTATCTCTCTCTCTTTCTCTTTCATCCTTAAGGTACTTGCTATATTTAGCGAGGTTGGAGTGAACAGTAATCTATACATTTTGGTGTTTGGAGAATCACTTCTAAACGGTAAGTATTCTTATTTTAATAAATTCTTCATCAGCAGTGACATTTATCTTAATTATTTCTAAATTAATTGTTATTATTAATTAATTAAATAAACAAACAAAATGATGCACTTTGCTGTTTTTTGACCTCAGTTCCAAACTAGTGCAGCTGATCTTTTGATCAATGACATTCATGCCATAGCTATCCCACCTTCTTTTCAGGCATAGTATATCTAGGACTACATTATTCAATGTTCCCCTCCTGTGTTTCACAACACCTTGGACAAGTGTCTTTTACTGTAGCCCTTAGCCGACCAATGCCTTGTGAATGAATCTGGTGAATGGAAATTGCGTAGAAGCCTAACATATATATACACACACACACATGGATGTGTGTGTATGTGTGTGTGCATGTGTGTGTCTTTGTGTTTGTCTCCCACCCACCGCCTGACAGCTGATGTCGGTTTGTATCGCCTATAATTTAGCAGTTCAGCAACAGTAACTGACAGAATAAGTATCATGTATAAAAATAAGAACTGGGGGTTGGGTTCACTTGTTTGATTAAACCCTTCATGATGGTGCTCCAGCATGGCCGCAGTCCAATGACTGAAACAAGCAAAAGGTAAAAGAAATCAATCATTCATTCTAGAGTCTTGAAAATATTCTTTTCTACTTTAGGCACAAGGCCCGAAATTTTCGGGGGTGGGGGGGGGGGAGCAATCAATTAGATCGACCCCAGTATGCAACTGGTACTTAATTTATCGACCCTGAAAGGATGAAAAGCGAAGTCAACCTTGGTGGAATTTGAACTCAGAACGTAATGGCAGACAAAATACCGCTAAGCATTTCGCCTGGCGTGCTAACGATTCTGGCAGCTTGCTGCCTTAAAGTCTTGGAAATATTGGTAATGCTAATGAATTTCTTCAACATTCTAATCAGGTTTTGTCATTATCACTACACTGGAGAGTTCATCATCATCGTTTAACGTCCGCTTTCCATGCTAGCATGGGTTGGACAATTTGACTGAGGACTGGTGAACCAGATGGCTACACCAGGCTCCAATCTGATTTGGCATGAATTTCTACAGTTGGATGCCCTTCCTAATGCCAACCAGCTATGGAGGACACCATTAACAATTGAGTTATAAACACACTTGACTACAAAGCTGCAATGTGAACAATTGTGTAATTTTAGTATTTTAATTTCTTCTTCTATGTTCATTACTGCTTTAATGGGAATCAGGTACAGATTATATTTAGGTTATTTCTGCTATAGCAGGAACATGGCATGACAGGATTAGGTTGTTAAGTAATTAAGGCTTGTTAGGGTTTGCTACAGTAAATATCTTAGTAACTGTTTAACTATTTGTTACAACAGGTTTAGAAAAGGGCATGACTGTGAAATCCTGAAGTCCTTCTAGTAACAGCTCAAGACACCAACTTATCTCTGCCATGTACCATATATCTCCACAATTATGTCTTCCAGATGGTGTGGCAGTTGTTCTCTACAGTGTGATGCAAGCCTATAACCAAATGGAAAGTATCGGTTCACTACAGGTGAGTACAGGAGAGGTACAGGTGTAGATGCGTGGTAAAATGTCTGGTTCCCAACCACATGGTTCTGGGATCAGACCCACTGTATGGCACTTTGGGCATGAGTGTTCTGCTATAGCCCTGGGCTGAGCAAAGCCTTGTGAGTGGATTTAGTAGTAGACAGACACCTGAAAAAAGCCTATCATATATATATATTGGCACCTGTGCCAGTGGTATGTAAAAGCACCCATTACATTCTCGGAGTGACTGGCATTAGGAAGGACATCCAACCATAGAAACCATGCCAAATCAGACTGGAGTCTAGTGCAGCCCATCAGCTTCCCAACCCTGGTTAAGCCGTCCATCCCATGCCAGCATGGACAATGGATGTTAAATGATAATGATATATATATATATATATATATATATATATATATATATAATTTAGAGAAAAAAAACCCATAATTATTGAATTCATCCATGAAAATCCACAATCACATATAGAAAAATTTAATAAGTAAATACACTAAAAAGACCTATAATAAAAATCAAAAAAGTACAAAGTAATAAATAATAAAATAATGATAAAATAATAAATATTAAAATAATAATATTAAAATAATAATATTTTAATATTTATTGCTTTGTACTTTTTTGACGAAGATGTGATGTTTTGAAAGTTGTGTCATGGAAGCTGTGGCTCCATGAAAGATATGACATTATGGAAAATGTGATATTTTGAAAGGTGTGATGTTGTGGAAGATATGACGTCTTGAAAAACATGATGTCATGAAAGATTTGATATCAAGAAAAATATGATGTGTTGTGAAAGATGTGACATCATGAAAGTTGTGATGTATCATGAAAGATATGACACCATGAAAGCTGTGATGCCATTAAAAATGTGACATCACTTAAGATGTATTACAATGAAAGATGCAGTGTAAAAGGAATCTTATTACATAAGTCTGCGACTAAAATATATTATCTAACAAGAGCTCTCAGGGAGCGCCAATGTCCTCTCAACGTCCTCTCAATGTCCTCTCAACACCAATGTCCTCTCAACGATTAGCCGGAGATGATTTTTAAAATGAGAATATCTGAAATAAACTTGACTGCTCTCACTAACGAGAATACTAAAAATGAACGCTATTGCTCTAAAAAATTAAGTAAAAAAAACGGAAAAATAATCCAGAATCCTTGTCCAGTATTGGATTGTCATTGCAAATATTCTCATTTTAAAAATCATCTCTGGCTAATCGTTGAGAGGATGTTGGTGCTGCCTTGGTGGAGATTTGCGCTCACTGAGTGCTCTTGTTATTATTATCATTATTATCATTAATATTATTATTATTATTTTTTTTTTTTTTTTTTTTTTTTTAATGTATAACCCCTCATTTTTGTTTTACTTCCATAGATATTCTTAGGAATTGTGAAATTTCTAGTGGTGTCTCTTGGAGGCTTGCTTGTGGGAATTATTATTGGTATTGTGTCGGCCGTACTTACAAAATATACCCACCACGTAAAAGGTAAGATAAGACATAATATATATTCTGTTGACTGACCCTTGTACTCTTTTACTTGTTTCAGTCATTTGACTGCGGCCATGCTGGAGCACTGCCTTTAGTCGAACAAATCGACCCCCAGGACTTATTCTTTGTAAGCCTAGTACTTATTCTATCGGTCTCTTTACTGGCAGTAATGAAAATGGACGTTGAATGATGATGATGATGATGTATATGTCTGTGTTTGTCTCTCCACCATTGCCTGACAACCGATGTTGGTGTGTTTACATCCCTGTAACTTAGCGGTTTGACAAAAGAGGCCGATAAAATAAGTACTAGTGTATGTAATTATGTGTGTGTGTTTGTGTATAAATGCATGTATGTATATATATATATATATATATATATATGTTTATGTGTGTGTATATATGTATCTATTTATCTGTATGTAAGTATGTGTATGTATGCAGCTATATATCTATATGTATGCATATGTATGTGTGTATATATGTATGTATATCTATGTGTGTATGTGTGTCTTTGTATCTGTGTTTCTTCCCCGCCACCACTTGACAACTGGTAGATTTGCTGGTTTGTTTGCGTCCCTGTAACTTAGTGGTTCAGCCTAATAGAATAAATACCAGATCCCTGCTCCCCCACCACCAAAGTACTGGGATCAAGTTGTTTGACTGAACCCTACAAGGTGGTGCCCCAGCATGGCCACACTCCAACAACTGAAGCGAATAAAAGAAAGGGGAAAGAGAAAATAATTATCTCTAATTGTTTGCAATTTTTGAAGATGTCTTTGATGTTTGATACTGCCTCGTTATATTAACGATGAGCCCTAACATAGTGGAATGTGTCTCTATAGTAACTGGAACTAATTAGCCATCCCATAAAACAACAAATGGAATTATTTCCATATCCTAGTTCTGTAGATGCAATCTTGAAATGTTTGTTTAATTATATGTTTGTGAGTTTAATGTGTCCCAATTCTATCTTTAAGTGTAGGAGTGGCTGTGTGGTAAGTAGCTTGCTTACCAACCACATGGTTCTGGGTTCAGTCCCACTGCGTGGCACCTTGGGCAAGTGTTTCCCATTTCAGCCCCTGGCCATTCAAAGCCTTGTGAGGGGACCCAGTAGATGGAAACTGAAAGAAGCCTATCATGTGTGTGTGTGTGTATATATATACATATCATGGTAAGGACTACTGCAATAAGTGTGTGAATCTGTGTGGGGAATATGTTGAATAAAATCATAATTAACTGATCCTCCTGTATTTTTTTTTTTTTTTTTACCCAAAGGCCAGGTACTTTTTCAGCACCCCTTCATATTCTTTGAAAACTACTGCAGCATGATAAACTCTAATCTCTGTTGTTTTCTTGTTGTTGTTTACAGTGGTGGAACCAATTACCATTTTTGCTTGTGCCTTTCTCTCCTACCTCATGGCAGATATGTTCGAATTATCTGGAATCATCAGGTTAATTTCAGTTGCTTTATTCAATTTTGTTGGTGAATTAACTCTTTAGCATTCAAACCAACCATATTCTATCTATCTATTCAGCCCAAATATTCTATCCGTTTTGTGTTTCAAACTGACAGATCAGGCCTCTCACACTTATTCTATAGTGTCACTCGAAATGTAAAGAATCGCATCAAAATCTCAAAGCTACAAGATAATGGATGATTAATTTAAAACATGTGAATAAATAAAAGCATTACATTTGACAAATCCCAGGGTAACAAGCTTCTAGTCTGTTCATATACTCTACAAATCCAGTAGTTACAGAAAAAAACTGGAGTTACTAATTTGCATATCATAAGTGTTAACACTTTGTTTTTAATATTAGGGGCCTGTCAATGGGGATCTCGGTCTACACAGTATCAACGTATGAAATAATATATGTAAACCTATATAGTAGACATTGGTTAGGACGACGAGAGTCCCAGCTGATACGATCAATGGAACAGCTTGCTCGTGAAATTAATGTGCAAATGGCTGAGCACTCCACAGACATGTGTACCCTTAATATAGTTCTCAGAAGATTCAGCGTGACACGGAGTGTGTGTCAAGGCTGGCGCCTTTGAATTACAGGTACTACTCATTTTTGCCAGCTGAGTGGACTGGAGCAACGTAAAATAAAGTGTCTTGCTCAAGGTCACAACGCGTCACTAGGAATTGAACTCATGACCTTACGATTGTGGGCCAAATACCCTAACTACTAAGCCACGCTTATATATATAAACAAAGCAAATATATAAACAGGACAATAAATAATCAATACATTTGACATAGTGATCTGAATGCTAAAAGAGTTAATATTTGAAATGTTAAAACAGAATGTTGTGTCAAAGTTTACTTTGTAATTCCATCAAACCAAGAAGATTTCAGTTGATTTTTCAAAAATATTAAATTAATATTGACTAAACAGTATGTTCAGGTAATACAGTTCTATATTTAAGAGATGAGGAATTATTTACATTTGACGGATATTTGTCCTCATCTTGTTCGTTGTTAACACAACGTTTCGGCTGATATACCCTCCAGCCTTCATCAGGTGCCTTCGGGAAATTTCGAACTTGGGTTCTCATTCTTAAGGTATTTTTCGTTGTTGTTGTTGTTGTTATCATTATTATTATTATTATTATTATTATTATTATTATTATTCAGGTCACTGCCTGGAATCAAACTCGGAATCTTGGGCATAAGGCATAGTGGTTAAGAGCACAGGCTACTAACCCCAAGATTCCAAGTTCGATTCCGGGCAGTGACTTGAATAATAATAATAATAATAATAATAATAATAATAATAATGGTAACAACAACATTGAAAAATACGTTAAGAATGAGAACCCAGGTTCGAAATTTCTCCAAGACACTTGATGAAGGCTGGAGGGTATATCAGCCGAAATGTTGTGTTAACAACAAACAAGATGAGGACAAATATCCGTCTAATGTAAATAATGTAATGTGTTCTGGGTTAGCAGACATATTTATATGTAATAATATGTTGGTGTATCTTAGGCAACATGGTTGGAGTTTAGTAAGGTAATAGGGTAATGTTAATAGTGGGATAAATAGGGAGGAGAATAAGAAAAAATAAAATAAAAATAAAACAAGAGCACTCAGAGAGCGCAAACCTCTGCCAAGGCAACACCAACATCCTCTTAATATGTGATGCATTGTGAAAGATGTGACATCATGAAAGTTGTGATGTCATTAAAGATGTTTTATGATGAAAGATG
Organism: Octopus bimaculoides; assembly: GCF_046866305.1. NCBI lineage: Eukaryota > Metazoa > Mollusca > Cephalopoda > Octopoda > Octopodidae > Octopus > Octopus bimaculoides. The sequence continues at coordinate 47,429,152 of NC_142946.1, forward strand.
CAGTGGAAAAAGGAATCTTATTATCGGGTTGGTGCATAATTATTGCAGCTTTTTTTCAACAAATTTTACTCACCAAAAACAAATACAATATTTAACAAAAACATCTTTAAATGACAGTCTGACCGTCTGCCAAGCAAATGAGAAGCAGTAATTGAAGTAGATGGTGACTATGCTCCGGAATAATCATTTAAAGATGTTTTTGTTACATGTTGTTATTGTTTCTGTTGAATAAAATTTGTAGAAAAAAGCCACAATAATTATGTACCAACCCACCACTTAAGTTTGCCACTTAAATATATTATCTAACGAGAGCACTCAGAGAGTGCAAATCTCTGCCAAAGCAACTCCAACATCCTCTTAATAATTAGCTGGAGATGATTTTTAAAATGAGAATATCTGAAATAAACCCAACTGCTTTCACAAACAAGAATACCAAAAATAAACCCGACTGCTCTCAAAAATTAAGTAAAAAAAACAAACAAACAAACACAATTGAAAACAATACCTCCATCTTCACTTAGGCACAGGTAATAAAAACATTATATGGTATGAAGCCTATTACAGAACATTAAACCTGCCTTTTATTTTATTACTTTTATTGTATTTTACATCGTTTTACTATATTTCATTTTCTTTCATTTCCCCCTTTTATTGGATCTTATCCTGTTTTATTTTATTCTATATTCTCTCACTTTCCTCCCTACCAACAGCATCACTCTATTATCTCACTAAATTTATATGTAATATATCTTTCAATATATATATATATATATATATAAATAGTCGGTTGTGATATAAGACTAGACTAGTATTCTCTTTGTGATATCAGCCATATGTATATAAAATAAATTAATATTGTTTAAACAATGTGTTGAAGTTTATGAAAAGCATTTTTATATGTCATATATTTTCAGTTTGATTGGTTGTGGTATGATGCAGGACCAATATTCCCTTCATAATGTCAGTCAAAAATCTGCTACATCCATCAAGTACTTTATTAAAGTTGCAAGGTATCGTTCTAATTTATTCTCAATTGTTTCACGTTGTTGCATCAAACATGAACAAGCAAACGATCACAGCATCAATAAGCCACTTGCTTTTTGTTAATTCAGGGACAATTAACCCTTGCAGTACCTACCCACTCCCAAGACCCCTGTAGTTTTATAGCATAAACTTCCTACTTTAAAGTGATCTAAATTAAAACGAAAAGTAAATCTTTATAGATATATATATATATCATCATCATTTAACATCTGCTTTCCATGCTAGCATGGGTTGGACAATTTGACTGAGGACTGGTGAAACCAGATGGCTACACCAGGCTCCAATCTGATTTGGCATGAATTTCTACAGTTGGATGCCCTTCCTAATGCCAACCACTCCGAGAGTGTAGTGGGTGCTTTTCCGTGCCACTGGCACGAAGGCCAGTCAGGCGGGTACTGGCAACGGCCACGCTCAAAATGGTGTATTTTATGTGCCACCTGCACAGGAGCCAGTCCAGCGGCACTGGCAATGATCTCGCTCGAATGACTTTTCACGTGCCACCGGCACAAGTGCCAGGAGGGCGACGCTGGTAACGATCACACTCGAACGATGCTCTTAGCGCTCCACTGGTATATGATGGACTCTCCAATCGTTAGACGACATATGAGGGTTCGGCAAGAAATTAACGAACAATCAGACAGAGAATTTGATCACTGTAAACATATCTCCTTATTTTACCAAAGATATTCCAGTTCTTAAATTCACTCTGACTATCATTTTCTTCTTTTTTCTTTCAGCTCAGCAAATGAAATTGTCATCTTCTTATTTCTTGGCATGGCTGTTGTACGGCACGAACACGTTTGGTCAACTGGCTTTATCTTATGGTCGGTGCTTTTATGTCTGATAGTAAGATTCATTGGTACGTTTTGATCTATTTTTTTCACAATACTTACATTCACAAAATGCAATGTATGATTGAGCCAATGAAGATTTTTAATTATGATGACGATTAATTTAATTAATTTAGGGTGCATAGCTCGGAGATCAGGGAATCTCTTTAGGTCAGAGTTTCTCAATGGACCCCTTTTATTATTATTTTATTCTGGTGGTACCCCATAACCATTCAATGTTTACAAATTAGTTTTATAGAAGCCTTACTCTTTTCACTCTCTCTTTACTCTTTTACTTGTTTATCAAAATTCCTTCAGAATTTCCTCAAAAAGTTCCTCAATTTCTCTCTTTGCAGTGTGCTATTCTTTAACATATCTAATTAATTCTTTCGACCGTTATCGTGTACGCAAAATAGGACTCGATGAACAGTTCATTATGGTAAGTAGTTTCAAGATTTAATCTAACCTTTAGCACACTGCAGGTCC
>NC_142946.1:47432011-47457011 GCF_046866305.1 Octopus bimaculoides
TATATGTATATATATGTATATGTATATACATATATATATATATATATATAAATATGTATATATGTATATAAATATGTATATATATGTATATGTATATATACGTATGTGTATATATATATATATATATATATATATATATATATATATATAAATATATATATATATATATAAATATATATATATATATATATATATATATATATATATATATATATATCAGAATGCAGGAGTTATGGAATGGAGTCGATAAGATCCAGGCTCTGATTGAATCTTCCATGTGTTAACATGTACATCAACTTACCATCTCCCCTAAAATTGCTGGCCTTGTGCTAAAACCTGAAACCAGCGCCTAAATAATTCTTAGTCTAGTATTTATTTCAGAGATATTAGCCCCTACTGTGTTGTTTCTGAAGGAATTAGCTGCGCTAATTTCATTCACTTAAATGTTTTAATTTTATGCAGGTCAAGAATTTTATTCATTTTGTAACATGTTCTGGCCACTGTGTTGCTATTCCATCAAAATATCTATGCTGTCGTTCTGCTGATGTTGTTCTTGTAAATTCTTTATTTAGGAATTTGTTGTCAGATATCAAGAAAATTGTTTCAAAAAAATTCTTTGAAAATATCAACTCTGTTCTGGTACATGTAAACATTGTGAAATATTTTTTTTTTTTTGCTTTTAAATCGTGGTGTGTGTGTGTGTGTGTGTGTGTGTGTGTGTGCAAATGTGTGTGAGTGCCTGCGTGTGTGTGTGTGTGTGTATATATATATATATATATATATATATATATATATATATCTGCTGATAAAACATGTTGCTGTTTAACTATGGTGTCTTGATGTAAATTAAAACATTAGAAAACTGTTAAAATTCATACCAGGAAAAATCTTCCCAATGATATTTTCCCAAAGCAGTGTGAGTAGATCAGGTAGACGGAAACTGAAAGAAGCCCATCGTGTGTGTGTGTGCATGGTTGTGTGTGTTTTTGTGTGTGGGGGGTATGTTTGCATGTGTGTGTTTGTGTGCGTGTCCTTGTGTTTGTGTGTGTGTGTGTTTGTGCATGTGTTTGTGTGTGCTTGTGTGTTTGTGTGTGTTTGTGCATGTGTGTGCTTGTGTGTGTGTGTTTGTGCATGTATTTGTGCATGTGTGTGCTTGTATGTGTGTTCGTGTGCATGTTTGTATATGTGTGTGTTTGCACATGTTTGTATATGTGTGTGTTTGTGCACATGTTTGTATATGTGTGTGTGTGTGTGTGTTTCCTTTTCTTGACATCATACAGGTGGTATCATTCATTTCTAATCTTCTATAAAAACATGTCTAGCTTTGGGGGAAATATTACCTTGATTGGAAACAGGTAAGCTTTGGTGACAGGGAGGGCATCTGGGCAGTTGAAAATTTGCCTCAACAAATTCCATCTGCCCACTGCAAGCATGGAAAACTGGATATTAAAGCAATGGTGATGGTAATATTGAAGGTTGAGGTGGCTGCAGCAGTGACGAAGATGATGATAATGACAACGATAGATTTTTCAAAAACAGCAAACTTTTCCACTTTGAAATGTGAAGGGATTGGCATGTATAAAAATTATCTGATTTCATGGAATTTTTATTCTGTTTTTGTTATTTTCATTTTCTAATCTGATTAATTTTTCTTGATGTATTTATAGAATGTTTTGATATTAAATTATTTGCTGACATTTAACATATAAAAATTTGTTATCTCCACAGATATCAACACCCCTATCACTTTTTTACTCTGCAACATCTCTTGGTAGAACCCACCCGGTGGTATATACCACCCACTATATATTTCTTATCACATTATGTTGTTGACAGACTACAACTAGAGTTCTGTTATGCTTTTGAACATGCTGCCAAAACATTTCTAAAAGATTCTAAAAGATTTCGATACTTAGCTTTTATTAATAATCTGTTAGACTGTCAGGTTTTTGCAAGAAACATCAATATCATCAATATATATATATATATATATATATATATCTGTATGGATTCTTCACAGATGCATGATATATTTATTATTATTAATTTTTGCTGTCATTATTGTTGTTGTTATTATTATTATCATCATTATTATGATCATTATATATAAACGTTTGGCCTAGTGGTTTGGCCCTGCTCATGATCAGAGATGCACATATCGTCAGCCACCAAGGGACATGTTCAACTAGATATGGTCAAACAACTAACAAGCAAATCTGTAGTATTAAGCAGAATATTTACTGTAGCCCATCTTTTATACCAAGACAAAACAATGTACATGATAACACTTCCAATCAATTAAGATCAGAAGCCATGAGAGCCACTGCCTGGTACTGCATCCGGGCATATTATTTATTATTATTATTATCATTATTATTTTCTCTTTATCATTGGTTTTGTTGGAGCTCTTGGAGTCTTGCATGCGTAGCGGGTTTACTACCTGCAGTCTACGGTACCATGATACCCGTTCTTTTCAGCTATCTAATACTTTCCTGATTATTCTGGCCGTGCCAAGGAGGCAAACCTTTTGTAGCAGTTCCACTGGGTACTCTATTCCAATTTCCTTTATATTCCTCTTGATGCCTTCTGATACTGTTACCAAAGACCCAACAATAATTGGCACTATCTTCACCTTCTTCATTTTCCATAGCAAGGCTATTTCGTACTTAAGAGAGTTGCATCTATATATCTATCTTTTTGCTATCTTTTTTGCTATCTTTTTGCTATCTATCTATCTTCTTGACTATTCGTGGGTCAAAGGGGCATGCAACATCAACTATATAGCATATGTGGAGCACCTTGTCCGCCACCACTAGGTCCGGTCTATAGCGCTCTAGCACCTGATCTGTTTGGATTGGGAAATCTCAGAGGATTTTGCTAGTCTCCGACTCTGCTGCTCTCTGGAGGACACATTTCCTGTGTCCTTATGTTCTACAAAGGGGAGACAAGCACCTCCACTTAGCTAAGCCTACATCCAGAGACATGTTTTTGAGTCTTTGCTCAGGACACAGGAAATGTATCCAGACCGACAGGAAGCGGTGCTGCTTCCTAGGGCTAAATAGCAGTAGTATTATTCCCTTCATGTGACTGTCACATTAAGTTGACAGCATACAACTCCATTATTATTATTATTATTATTATTATTATTATTATTATTATTATTATTATTATTATTATTAATTCTTTTTATCTCAGGTTTTGTTGTAAATCCTGAAGGAGTCTTGCATGCACAGCATGTAGCCCACAGTACCATGCTATCTGTTCTTTTCAACTATCTAATACTCTCCTAATTATTTTGGCCTTGCCATGGAGGCAAACCTTTTGTAAACAGTTCTACTGGACACTCTTTTACTATTATTATTATTATTATTATTATTATTGCTAGTCAACACACACCATACATTGTGTTTTTTGTTTGATTTTCTTTTCTTTCTTTTTTTTATATTTTGTTGTTTTTGTTTTATTTTTCATTGTTGTTTTCTTTTGAAATCTTTGAGAATTTGATTCATATCCGAATCAAATCATCAACACAGTACAGAAGCTGTTTCAACAGCTTTTGAATTTATTTCTAGAAATTCATATTTTCGTTTGTTTTTGTTTTCTTCAATATTTTTTATTTTTCTATTTATTTGTTTTTGTTTTCTTCATTTAAAAAAAAATTTTCTATTTATTTGTTTTTGTTTTCTTCATTTTTTTAAATATTTTTTTTTATTTGTTCTGTTTTGTTTTATACCAAAGGCAACAACGTGAATTAAATAATTTAGAGAAACCAAGTCTGGCAGCGTTGGTCCAACTGATTCATAATGTTGATGCTGATTTTGAGGAAGACCCAAAAGTTGTTAGAAGGAAAAAAATTAAGTCTTCTAGTTCTAGTACAACGTCACCAACGCACTTTTCTTATGCCAGGTTGGTTTAGCATGACGCCTTTACCTCAGGTTTTCTTGCTTTTTGGGTGTACACAGTGCATTAAACTTACTGCTTTGCTTCAAGCTTTTCACATTTTTTTCTTCACCCCATCCTTTTAGCTTGTTTTACTCTTACTTTACAATGTTATATGCTTGCAACATATAGTATTGGCTCATCCCATAAATATTGCGATAGTTTCAATTGCATGAACTAAACGTCAGAGGGGGACAGGATAAACTACCTACATCAACTTGCTATAAAAGCAGGTAGTTATTTTACCAGTTATTTGATTTTAACAGTTATTTTTTCAAAGCTATAATGGAAGTGACAAAGGAGTATATTTGGCATATTTTGTTTTATGAGTTCAATAAAGGCAACAATGTAACGGAAAGTGTGAGGAATATTAATGCAATATATGGGGATCGGACAATAAGCATAAGCCAGTGTCAACAGTGGTTCCAGAAATTCTGAACCGGAAACAACAGTCTAGAAGATGGGCCTCGTCCTGGAAGATCTGTAAAACTCGACGAGGACATCCTGCAAACCCTGATGGAATAACATCCCATCGTAACTGTTGAGAAACTAGGAGAGAAGCTTGGATTTGGTCATTCAACCATTCATCAGTACCTGTCTGCCATCAGAAAAGTCAGGAAATTGGGTCAATGGGTTTGTCACAAACTTTCTGAGTCTTATCGCACGCAGAGATTGAATGTGTGTTCTTCTTTGCTGTCATGTCTCATGAATGAACCTTTTTGGACCGAATAGTGACTGGTGACGAGAAATGGGTTCTCTATAAAAATGTCAAGTGCCAAAGACAGTGGGTAGGGAAAGGAGTAACACTGGCACCCCAGGCTAAAGAAGGTCTTCACCCACGTAAGGTGTTGTTATCTGTTTGGTGGGATAAGAAAGGTTGAGTCCTCTTTGAACCTTTAAACCCAAACCAAACAATAACAAAGAAGATCTACTGTGAGCAGCTTAAGCCAGTGCTAGAAGAAAATGACCATCTTTGATTTCAAGATGAAAGGTGTTCTTCCATCAGGATAATGCTCAGCCACATACAGTGAGGATGACATTCCAAAGGCTGGAACAGTTTGAATGGGAAAACGATACCCCACCCACCATATTCGCTGGACATTGCCCCATCTGATTATCATTTATTCCACAGTCTTCAAAATCATTTGGACAGAAAAAATATGAATTCTGTAGATGAGGTCAGAACAGTACTTTTGGAGGAGTACTGTACAGACAAGTGAATTTTTAAAGACAGGCCTTGCAAGTCTACCAGATAGATGGAAGAACATTGTAGAAAATGAAGGAGAGTATACTTTAGATTAAAAAAGAACTTTGTTTATCTTGATTTCAATAAAAAAAGAAGCATTTTCAAAACGCATTATTTATGGGTTAGCCCAATATATCGCTCCTATTTATATTATTAAGTATCTATGGTCTGATTCTTGTAGTGGTCTATTAATTCTAATATAAATCCATGTTTTGGGCTTTGTAGTGCTTGTTTGTTCTATTGATACTAACATGCTTTCATGATCTAACAATGTCTATCCTATTAATACTAAGGTGTAGCTCCATGGTAAAAAGTTTGCTTCCCAATCACATGGTTTTGGGTTCAGTCCCACTGCATGACACCTTGGGCAAGTGTCTTCTACTATAGCCTCGGGCCGACCAAAGCCTTGTGAGTGGATTTGGTAGATGGAAACTGAAAGAAGCCCATCGTATATATGTATGTATATATATATATATATATATGTATGTGTGTGTGTATATGTTTGTCCCTCCAACATCGCTCAACAACCGATGCTGGTGTGCTTACGTCCCCGTAACTTAGTGGTTCAGCAAAAGAGACCGATAGAATAAGTATTAGGCTTGCAAAGAATAAGTCCTGGGGTTGACTTGCTCGACTAAAGGCGGTGTTCCAGCATGGCCACAGTCCCACTGAGTGACACCTTAGGCATGCATCTTCTATTGTAGTTCCAGGTCAGTGAGTGGATTTGGTAGATGGAAACTAAAAGAAGCCCATGGTGTGTACTTTCATGTTTGTTCTCTACCACTGCTTGACAACTAGTGTTGGTTTGTTAACATTGCCATAACCTAGCAGTTCAGCAAAAGAGATCGATGGAATAAGTACTGGAGTCAATCCATTTCACTAGAACTCTTTAAAATGGTGCTCCAGTTTGGCCACAATCCAATGACTGAAACAAGTTAAAGATAAAAGATATATCTTATTCTTTTACTTGTTTCAGTCATTTGATTGTGGCCATGCTGGAGTACCGCCTTTAGTCGAGCAAATCGACCCCAGGACTTATTCTTTGTAAGCCTAGTACTTATTCTATCGGTCTATTTTGCTGAACCGCTAAGTTACTGGGACGTAAACACACCAGCATCGGTTGTCAAGCGATGTTGGGGAGACAAACACAGACACACAAACACACACACACATATATATATATATATGACGGGCTTCTTTCAGTTTCCATCTACCAAATCCACTCACAAGGCTTTGGTCGGCACGAAGCTATAGTAGAGGACACTTGCCCAAGGTGCCACGCAGTGGGACTGAACCCGGAACCTTGTGGTTGGTAAGCGAGCTACTTACCACACAGCCACTCTTATTAATTATTTTTGTCATAAAGCCGAAACAATGCAAATTATAAAAAATAATATAGGTCAATAGTTTCTCCTTGTAAAAGTACAAAACATTGACTTACATGTGTGTGTGTGTGTGTGTGTGTGTGTGTGTGTGTGTAGTCAGCTAAGAATGCATAAGTCAGAAAGACAAAGTCACTTCTCAACAGGGTGCGTATATTAATCAAAGTATACAGTATCATAGATTAATTTTAACCAATCTTAGCAATCAGTTTTGCAGTGGGTATTAGGTTACTGGATATTTGATAACAGGGTGGTTACCTAAAAACACATGCTCTTCAGTGATGGTAACACATGCATGCATACATACATATGTATATTGGCATGTGGCCTAGTGGTTATAATGTTGGGCACTTGATCACAATGTTTTGAGTTCAACTGCTGCACTGGGCAGTGCATTGTGTCCTTGAGCAAGGCACTTAATTTCATGTTGCTCCAGTGTACTTAGCTGAAAAGAAAAGAAAATGAGTACCAGCCTAGTGATAGTGTAGCTACCCCTCTCTCACTCTCTCTCTTCCACTTTCTCACTCTCTTCCACTTTCTCACTCTCTTCCACTTTCTCACTCTCTCTCTCTCTCTCTCTCTCTCTCTCTCTCTCTCTCTCTCTCTCTCCAGCTGTCATACTCTCTCTGTAATCCAGGATCAAATGTGGGCAGGTCAAGAGGGTGTCCATATCTTTGCATGCCTTATACAGGAACCTAAAACGAATTAGCAACAGCATGGTACATGCTTGCACATGGCCACTACAGTTTGGTGTTTATACACACACACACACACACACACACACACACAAACACACATACATACACACACATGCACTCATTAATTAAATAGGAATGTTCTATAGGTTTAGCCAATGTCGTTCTCTTCTGCTGAAGTAGGCGTCTGCCAAAGTTGTTTGTTGTTCCAGACATTAAAATTACTTTTTAAATATTCTACTTGAAAACTATTTTCTAATATCGTTAAAGTAATTAGAGAAGTCGGAGTTTAACCCAAAGACTTCTTTTTACATTGCCTTCCACTCTCAGACTTTCAGATCGGAGAAAGCGTTCCTCCTGCTATGGGTTACAGGGGTTTTTTTTTTAGATTTTGTTTTATACTTTTTGTTACTAGCTCTTAGTTTTATATGAATAGTTTTTTTTTTTCTCTGTGTGTGTGAGGACCTCTGTGTGTGTTAGCTCCAAATATAATGATGTTACTGTTGCATATTAGCAGCCATTTCTGAACATAGTAATACATTTATTTTCTAGTGACACAATAATCTTTAATCTTTTCAAATATTCTTGAGTGTCAGTATTATAGCGACATATTTATAGCTTTTACAGCCTGAAATTTTGCTTTCATTCATTTATTTTCTACTATAGCCTCGAGCCGACCAAAGCCTTGTGAGTGGATTTGGTAAGACAGAAACTGAAAAGAAGCCTGTTTTGTATATATATATATACGTGTGTGTATATGTTTGTGTGTCTGTATTTGTGCCCCCACCATTGCTTGACAACCGATGTCGGTGTGTTTACGTCCCCCGTAACTTAACGGTTTGGCAAAAGAGACTGATAGAATAAGTACTAGAATAAGTCCTGGGGTCGATTTGTTTGACTAAAAAGGCGGTGCTTCAGCATGGCCGTGCCAAATGACTGAAACAAATAAAACAGTATATATATATATATAATATAGGCACAGGAGTGGCTGTGTGGTAAGTAGCTTGCTTACCAACCACATAGTTCCAGACTCAGTCCCATTGTGTGGCACCTTGGGCAAGTTTCTTCTACTATAGCCTCAGGCTGACCAAAGCTTTGTGAGTGGATTTGGTAGACAGAAACTGAAAGAAGCCCGTCGTATATATATGTATGTGTATATATATGTATATGTATATATATGTGTGTGTGTGTTTGTGTGTCTGAGAAGTGTAATATAGACAAATGAGCGAAAACAGAAGGCTGTCCTCTACATAGTCATTTGACCTGCAAGAAATAGCAGTCAAAGGCCTCTCAAATTACACCCCATCAGCTTAGAAAAGAAGGGTACATTGGACGATGTAGACCTGAGTATCCTGTGCCTTGGGAAAGGGATAAGACTGTCACAGTGGAATAAAATATCTTTGACCATCATTCCATATTGAGGCTGGACAGCAGCAACAACTGACTGTGAAATAGGTGAATTTTATTGGTGAAGTATCTTGACTAGTGTCAGACTGACCAGCAAGAACATGGTACAGACCAACAACCACTTCACAAAGTGGTCAACCATTTGTACTCTCATTAAATCTGAACAGCTAACAGGAAAATAGGAAAATTTTCTAAGAATGGTAAATTAGTTGGAACTGTTTGGAATTTTGAAATTTGATATTAGGTTTTCACTCAACTTCAAAAATTGCATTTCAGTAAGTAACACCATCTTGACTTAGTTTAATTGCTTTTGAATTTAATTAGGTGGTGGGTGGGAGAAGTTTTTTTATGTTTTTAAGAATCTGTTCTTATTAGATTTTGGTAAATTCTTTTAACTCTCCCTTTTTATTATATTTCTGTTGAAATTCACTATCTTTCATCATCATCAACATCGTCATTTAACGTCCACTTTCCATGCTGGCATGGGTTGGACGGTTTTACTGAGGACTGGCTGAAGAATTTTATAAAGTAATTTGGGCATTATTAAAAGCTGGTGATTGGGACATAAATTAACTCGAAACTTCGATGGAATCTTTTAATTTTGCTCACTTTAAAACGGCAACTTTGCATTGTAGAACTAAAGATAAAGCGGTGAGCTGGCAGAATCGTTAGCATGCCGGGCGAAATGCTTAGCGGTATTTCGTCTGCCGCTACGTTCTGAGTTCAAATTCCGCCAAGGTCGACTTTGCCTTTCATCCTTTTGGGGTCGATAAAAATTAAGTACCAGTTACACACTGGGTCGATGTAATCGACTTAATCCCTTTGTCTGTCCTTGTTTGTTCCCTCTATGTTTAGCCCCTTGTGGGCAATAAAGAAATAAGAACTAAAGATGGTCTCAAAAGGCTCATCTGAAATAGGTTAAAAGAATCTGCTACATATGCATATCTGATGCAGTTTCTTTTTTTTTTTTAGTTTTCAGAAAATTTGGCAAACTTTTTAGAGAGTTTTTTTTTTCTTTTTAATATTAAAAATAACAACAGTAGATAGCTTATTTGCTTTTATGTCTTGCTTATTTTTATAGTTCTTTACTGGAATTATCAGGGTCTGATACAAATTCACGCTTCACTGCCATTTATCAAGCTAATTGTCTTAAAATTTTTAGTTCATTATCTTAAATAATATGACTAACACACATTTAGTATGCCAAAACTAACCCACCTTACTATTTATAGATTGAAGGTTTATACCTTTGCTGAATTTATCAATCTTTGCAATTGTTGTTATTATTATTGTAGTCCCACGTTTATTTGATTTTGCTAATATTTCAGTTGTAAGGGAATAAAAAGCATTTCATTTCATTTTCTTAACCCTTTCGCATTTAAATCAGCCACATCTGGCCCCAAGTACTTCCCCAGTTTTATGTTCAAAGCAGCCAGATCTGGCACTGTGCGCTTACCCTGCAATGTCATTCTAAGAGATAAACTATCACTTCATTGAAATCTCAAAGCTCCAAAATAACACAATGTATTATTGATTCAAAACAATGTAAATAAATAAACATTACATTCGAAAGGGTAATCTGAATGCTGAAGGGTTAGAAAAAAATTAAAGTAATTTAAGAAATTTTCTCATATAATTATTCGTTTAAATGATTTTAAATTATTAATTGTAATAGTATTTTGCAGATGAGAAATCATAGTAATGTTAAAACTAAATTGAATTCGCTAAGGCTTAAACTCCTTTTTTTTTTTTTTTTTTTTTTTTTTTTTTTTTATTATTATTATTATTATTATTATTATTATTATTATTATTATTATTATTATTATTATTATTATTATTATTATTATTATTATTATTATTATTATTATTATTATTCAGTAGTTTTATTTTTATAACGTGCTTTCACTTCACTACCGAGCGCAGCTCTGTGCGCCTTGGGTATGTGCTGTGGTTTGCTGTGGTGCTCTTATGTTTACTGTATTGAAAGTGTTTTGCGTAGAATGTGTGCAGTACCCAGTAGTGCAATTTTCTGTATGTTATATATATTTGTAAGTCCTGGTGTTTTTGTTATGTATTTGTCTGAATATTTTTTTATTATACCTAAGGCACCTACTATGATAGGAATTGTTTCTGTTTTTAGATTCCACATTCGAGTTATCTCTATTTCCAGGTCTTTGTATTTTGAAAGTTTTTCCATTTCTTTTAGAGAAACGTTGTCATCTGCTGGTATTGAAACATCAATTAGAAGGCATTTTTTTCCTTCATGATCTTTGACAACTATATCTGGTCTATTTGCCTTAATTTCTCTATTATTATTATTATTATTATTATTATTATTATTATTATTATTATTATTATTATTATTATTATTATTATTATTATTCAGTAGTTTTATTTTTATAACGTGCTTTCACTTCACTACCGAGCGCAGCTCTGTGCGCCTTGGGTATGTGCTGTGGTTTGCTGTGGTGCTCTTATGTTTACTGTATTGAAAGTGTTTTGCGTAGAATGTGTGCAGTACCCAGTAGTGCAATTTTCTGTATGTTATATATATTTGTAAGTCCTGGTGTTTTTGTTATGTATTTGTCTGAATATTTTTTTATTATACCTAAGGCACCTACTATGATAGGAATTGTTTCTGTTTTTAGATTCCACATTCGAGTTATCTCTATTTCCAGGTCTTTGTATTTTGAAAGTTTTTCCATTTCTTTTAGAGAAACGTTGTCATCTGCTGGTATTGAAACATCAATTAGAAGGCATTTTTTTCCTTCATGATCTTTGACAACTATATCTGGTCTATTTGCCTTAATTTCTCTATTATTATTATTATTATTATTATTATTATTATTATTATTATTATTATTATTATTATTATTATTATTATTATTATTATTATTATTATTATTATTATTATTATTATTATTATTATTATTATTATTATTATTATTATTATTATTATTATTATTATTATTATTATTATTATTATTATTATTATTATTATTATTATTATTATTATTATTATTATTATTATTATTATTATTATTATTATTATTATTATTATTATTATTATTATTATTATTATTATTATTATTATTATTATTATTATTATTATTATTATTATTATTATTATTATTATTATTATTATTATTATTATTATTATTATTATTATTATTATTATTATTATTATTATTATTATTATTATTATTATTATTATTATTATTATTATTATTATTATTATTATTATTATTATTATTATTATTATTATTATTATTATTATTATTATTATTATTATTATTATTATTATTATTATTATTATTATTATTATTATTATTATTATTATTATTATTATTATTATTATTATTATTATTATTATTATTATTATTATTATTATTATTATTATTATTATTATTATTATTATTATTATTATTATTATTATTATTATTATTATTATTATTATTATTATTATTATTATTATTATTATTATTATTATTATTATTATTATTATTATTATTATTATTATTATTATTATTATTATTATTATTATTATTATTATTATTATTATTATTATTATTATTATTATTATTATTATTATTTTATGTTTGACTTTTGTTTTGCATTTGTACAAGTTGGATCCAAGTCTCACCCAGAGACCTCAAGAGACAACAAGTTAGAAGTTCATGTAGGTGTTATGCCTAGGGTACCATATATTTGGATTTGTACAGTTTTGTTCAAGTGAATGTTTAAGAAACCATAAGAAAATTATGTTTGCTTTAAAATTTGAGATCACATAGACAGTATTTTACGTAGGATATGGGCAGTTCCCATGAGCACTATCTTTTGGACTTCAGCCATTTTGGGGTTTCCTGGTATCTGAGCTAGGTAGTAATCAGCCCGTTTCGCTGTCATTCCCAGGGCACCTATGACAATAGGTATTGTTTTCGTCTTCAGATTCCACATTTTGCTAATTTCTATTTCAAGATCTTTATATTTGCTCAGTTTTTGGTAGGTCTTGACAGATACGTTTATATCAATTGGGACAGTCATATCAATGAGGAGGCATGATTTTTGTCTGAAGTCTTTCAGTATGATGTCTGGCCTATTTGCGTCTATCTTTCTGTCAGTTTGAATGGTGAAGTTCCAGAGGAGTGCAATGTGATCATTTTCAAGTACTGGGGGTGGTTTGTGTTCCCACCAGTTTTTATCATGGGGCAAGTCCAGGTTTTTGCATATTACCCAGTGAATATATTGTGCAGCTCTATCATGCCTGTTGAGATACTCTGTAGGCGCAAGCAGACTGCACATGGAGACAACATGATCGATGGTCTCATTTTGTTGTTGGCATATACGACATAATGGGGAGCTGCCGTTCTTTAATATGTTGGCCTGGTAGTTCTTTGTAGGTAGGCATTGATCTTGGGCTGCTATGATAAACCCCTCTGTTTCTGATTTCAATCCAGAGGCCATTAACCATTGGTGGGTAAAGGCTTTGTCAATATCTGCATTATTCGCTCTCTTTGGGTATTTGCCATTGAGAGGTTTTCCATGCCATTTTTCAGTCATAATAGCTAAGGCAGCAATTTTAGCACGGGTTTTCAAGCGCTTAGCTTTTTCTGTAGGTGTTTCTAGTTCGTCTAATTCTTGAATTTGTTGCAATTGGAATTCACTTAGATATTCCTTTGCCTGTTTTGTTACTGAGTAAGATGCTTTCTTGCTTTCATATTTTAAGACAAGTTTTAGCATCCAGTCCTCAGAGTTTTTCATATAGGTGTCTAGGCCAATTGTGGCTACCTTCATTGATAATGCCAGCTGTAGTAGTCCTCGACCTCCCTCTTTTCTTGGCAGATAAAGACGTTCTATATCTGCCTTAGGGTGGTGCATTCTATGCATTGTCAACAGTTTTCGTATTTTTCTGTCAACATTACATATTTCAGTAATTGACCAGTTAACGATGTTGAAACTGTAAGTCACGACTGGTATGGCTAGAGCATTGATCGCTTCGATCCTGTTTCTCGCGTTCAGCTCTGTCTTCAGTATTGCTCTCACCCTGCGATAACATTCTCTTCTGATCCTTTCCCTCATCACTGAGTGCTTGATATTGTCCCCTTCAATTACCCCTAGGTATTTGTAGCTCTCCGCTGGTTCTAACTCTTTTATGACATTTTGCTGGTCAAGGTTCACATTAGATGTATTTGTCATTTTTCCTTTGATAAAGATAGCTTTTGCACATTTATCAAGGCCAAATTGCATCCTGATGTCATCACTGAATTGTTTAACAATCGCTAGTAGGCCTTTGAGTTGTTGGTCATTTTTTGCAAAGAGCTTTAAATCATCCATGTAAATGAGATGATTTATATTTTTATCAAATATTTTATAACCATACTGTGCATCATTGAGCAATTTTGAGAGCGGTATTAGGGCTAGACAGAAGAGGAGTGGTGATAGTGAGTCACCCTGGAAAATGCCACATGAAATTCTTACATCTCCAGCATTTAGAGATTCATTGTCATTGTTCAACATCAGTGTGGTTCTCCATGATCTCATACTTACAGATAAAAAGTTTCGCAGAGTAGGAGCTATTTTATACATTTCCAGACATTTCCTAATCCAGCTATGTGGTAGGCTATCAAAGGCCTTTTTATAGTCTATCCAGGCTATTGACAAGTTTTTGTGTCGCTTGTGACAATCTTCTAAGATCATCTTATTGATGAGTAGCTGATCTTTACAACCATAAGATCCACGTTTACATCCCTTTTGCTCATTAGGGAATATGCTACTTTCTATTAAAAAACTATAGGTGTACT
Source organism: Octopus bimaculoides (assembly GCF_046866305.1). Lineage (NCBI taxonomy): Eukaryota > Metazoa > Mollusca > Cephalopoda > Octopoda > Octopodidae > Octopus > Octopus bimaculoides. The sequence continues at coordinate 47,446,482 of NC_142946.1, forward strand.
CGGTTAGGACAGATGTTAGCGTCTTATACATTGTTGTTAAGCAGGTTATGGGGCGATAATTTTTTGGTTCGTTTGTTTCCTCATTTTTTGGAAGCAGGAATGTTAAACCATTAACTAGCCAAGAGGGCATCAAACTAGGATTTTGCAAAACATCGTTGTAAAGTTTTGTTAGCAGTTCATGGCTTTCTGGGAAGGCATTCAACCAGAAGTTAGGAATTTTATCCTTTCCTGGAGACTTCCATTTGCTTGACCTCCTGAGAGCAGATCTTATATCTTCTACCCTGACCCCCTCCCACTTTTGCTCCTCTAAGGAGTCTAGGTCTGTAGCTATTCTATCAATCCAAGGGGCCTTTTCATTGTGTGTTTTATCTTCTGCCCAGATTTTATTCCAAAATTCTTGCACTTCTTCTTTTGATGGGACAGACTTTATTGTTACTGGTGTTTTCCCTATCTTCCTGTAGAAATTTTTGGGGTTATTTTTGAACATGTTATTATCTCGGAAGAATTTAACACGCTTTTCATACCTTGCTATGCGGGCAGCTTTAGCACATACCTTTTGCTTGATGGTTTCTATGGTGGCATCAATGTCAACTATGGTTTTCATGTTATATTTTTTCTTTAGTTTTTGGGTCTTTGTAGGTTTGATACTCTTGTCAAATTTAAGGTTTTTCAAACATTCTATGTCAGATCTAAGCAGCTTAATTTGGTGTTGAATGCGTTCTTGCCAAGAAGGCTTTTTGTGGGAGTGTTGTCTTTTTCTAATCTTTTCACCACATAGAATCGTTGAGATTCTTGCGGATGCATAGTACAGGTGGTTGAGATCTGTAATATCAACATCATTAGCTGAAATTATATCCTTAAGTGCAAGGCGGATTTTACCAATTATTTTCAGGTTTTGGTTAGAATTGCGAATTTTGGGGAGAGTGTCGCGTTCATTCATACTAGTTTCTTTAATTTTCAGCCATTCAATCATGATTTGATTTTTTAGATCATGTAGTTCTGTTGCGTCGATTTCTGTATGACTTCCTTCATCTATTTGATTTTCACCTGCCTTAGTGTTTATGGTTGGTTCAGAGAGTATTTTATTTTGCCTATCAGTTACCTTAACTCTTTCAATTATTACTGTATTTTCATCAGCCTTGGGCTGGTTTATAATTATTTCCTCTGTAGTATCTTCTTTAGCTGCAGTTTCATTCTTTTTATCCTTTACTGCTTGCTTAATTTGGTCAATCTCTACTTCAGTTAGTAATTTTTTTTTTATAATGTTTCTTCTGACGTTGGCAAGTTTATTACTGTCTATGTAGGGTCTTACTGCAAGGTGTTTCTGTCTCCAGTTTAAGTAGGTTTGTACAGTATTAGATTTATCTGTAGGGAAATATATGGCACGGTAGAAGGCTCTAAGAACTTCTTTATTATCTTCCCTAGACCATTTTTCATTCTTTTTCTTTTGGTTATTTGATGACGAGCATGGATGGCCATCTGTTGGAATATTCCGGTTGTGGGGTACTTCCAGCTCCTGTGTGTCGGGAAGATTTGAACCAGTAGCAGATTTCTCGTCTCGGATCTGGTTCATTATCCGAGTAAGTGGTCCTTTATAATCCGGTCTATGACCATTGCGGTTTATATTTTGTTTTATTAACAGTGAGGCATAACAAGCTTCGACGTTGACGCTAGGGGACGGATCTGTCTGTTTAGGGTAAGTTTTTTGAGACAACACCGTCTCCGAGCTTTCGTGACGTAGCTTCTTAAGGCTAGCAGATCTATTTCGAGTGAGTGGCCCTTTGTGATTCGGTCGATAACCACTCTGGTTTGTGATCTGCCTTGTTATCATTGAGGCATGACGAGCTTTGGCGTTGACATTCGGGGACGGATTTGTCTGTTTAGGGTCAGTTTTTTGAGACAACACCGTCACCGAGTTCTCAGCATGTAAACATTGCTCGTAGCGTAGTTTTTTAAGGCTAGCAGATCGGTATTCATCTGTATTTTTTTTGTTGATAGATTTATCTCCAGGCATAGTGTATTTTTGTGTGTGTGTGGCGTTTTAAACTTATGAATGGTTCACTGTCTGTATTTGTTCACAAAATGAAAATAAACAAAGAAGAAAGAAAAAAAGTTTTGGTTTTGCTTCGTTTGTGATATGTGTTTTCGTATCCGTAAGTGTGTCCTGTGATTTTTACGTAGTTCTGTAAACATTAAGATGCATGTGTAGTTCTATGGGTATCAAAACGTATATATCATTGTGTACACGTTCAAGTGTATGCGTAATTATTCAATATATGTACTTACTATTTTGTTCCATTTCTTTTTTTTTATATAGTTTGTAAACTTTCCGGTGTTGGTTTTGCGTGTGTGATCGCACGTGTTTCATTGAGACATCGTGCATAGGAGGTCCTGTGCTTTGTATTGCAGTGAAATTTCATTTTTTAAGAATAAAAAATATTCTTAAAAAATTATTATTATTATTATTATTATTATTATTATTATTATTATTATTATTATTATTATTATTGTTATTGTTATTGTTATTGTTATTGTTATTGTTATCGTTATCGTTATCGTTATCGTTATCGTTGTCGTTGTCGTTGTCGTTGTCATTGTTATTGTTATTGTTATTGTTATTGCTGTTGTTGTTGTTGTTGTTGTTGTTAAGGCGGCAAGCTGGCGTTTTGTCTGTCGTTAACATTCAGAGCTCAAATCTCCTCCGAGGTCGGCTTTGCCTTTCAACCTTTCAGGGTCAATGAAATAAGTACCAGTTACACACTGGGGCCCGATGTAATCAACTAGTCCTCCCTCCCCCAAAATTTCAGGCCTTGTGGCTATAGTAGAAAGGATTATTATTATTATTATTATTATTAGTATTATTATTATTATTAGTATTATTATTGTTGTTGTTGTTGTTGTTATTTTATTATTGTTATGGTTATTTTTTTTTTTTTTTTTTTTTACATTTTTTTTTGTTAACTAATAGTATTTGACTTTATTTTTCAGTGGCTACAGTGAAGACTTTTGGTATTTCAATCCATTTTATTTTCATCTCACTCATTGCATTGCACTTGTAGAACTTGCTTTTTTTTCTCTCACACACTAGTAACAAATGCACCTTCTTTCCATCACTTTGCATAGAATCATCACATACACACACACACTCTCTCTCTCTCTCTCTCCCTCTGTTTCTCATTTCTTCTTTGTGATTCATTAGTCTTGCCACATACCAGACGACCACTCTAATGCTGGTGCACCCAATATATTCTGTTAAGTGGTTGGCATCAGGAAAGGGGTCTAGGCATCCAACCATAGAAACCATATCAAACCGGAGACCTTAGAACATGACACTATCATCCAATCTACCAGAATCTGTCAAACTGTCCAACATGTATTTGTGTGTGTGTGTGTGTGACAGCATGTGACCCTGTGGTTAGAGTGTTACACTCATAACTGTTAGATCATGGGTTCGATTTCTAGTTTTGTGTGACTATCCATCAGACAGTTGTAATAATACATATACATGTTGCAGAAACTCTTTTGTAAGCACCATCAGTTAGAAATTTCATGTAGTTGCACTTTTTCAATAATGTAGTATTTCTCATGCTTGCACTCACTGTAGTATTTTTTTTTTTTTTAGAGGCCTTTAGACATCAGACTTAAATATGACTAAAATAGTTCAATTGTCCTTTTTCCAATAATTCTGTATGTGTTTTTTTTTTTTTTTTCACAGTTTTAAATAGGCATGACTGTATGGTAAGATGTTTGCTTCCCAACCACATGGTTCTGGGTTTAGTTCCACTGTATGACGCCTTGGACAAGTTTCTTCTACTATAGCCTCAAGCCAGCCAAAGCCTTGTGAGTGTATTCGGTAGACAGATACTAAAAGAAGTTCCAGCTTGTACATATATATGTGTGTGTGTGTGTGTGTAATTGTCTCCTTCCCTTGGCATCGTATAATAGCTGTATACGGATGGAATGACACTCTTAAGCAAGAGGTGTCTTTTGTTTCCTATCTTCTGTGAAAACATGTCTGGTCTTGGGAAAATTTTATCCATATTGGAAACTGATAAGGGTATGTGACAGGAAGGGCATCCAGCTGTACAAAATCCATCTCAACAAATTCCACCTGACCTATGTGAGCATGGAAAAGTGGACGTTAAAATAGTAACATCAATGTTAGTGTGATTACCATTATTATTATTATTATTATTATTATTATTATTATTATTATTATTATTATTATTATTATAGGTGCAGGAGTGGCTGTGTGGTAAGTAGCTTGTTTACCACAGTCCCGCTGCGTGGCACCTTGGGCAAGTGTCTTCTACTATAGCCTCGGGCCAACCAGAGCCTTGTGAGTGGATTTGGTAGATGGAAACTGAAAGAAGCCCATTGTATATATGTATATATATATATATATGTGTGTGTGTGTGTGTGTGTGTGTGTGTGTGAGTATGTGTGTCTGTGTTTGTCCCCCCAACATCGCTTGACAACCAATGCTGGTGTGTTTACATCTACGTAACTTAGCGGTTCGGCAAAAGAGACCGATAGAATAAGTCCTGGGGTCGATTTGCTCGACTAAAGGCGGTGCTCCAGCATGGCCACAGTCAAATGACTGAAACAAGTAAAAGAGTAAAAGAGTAATCACATGATAGAAATCTCAAAGCTATGAAATAATACATAATTAATTCAAAACAATGTGAATAAATAAGCATTGCATTCGATGGAGTAATTTAAATGCTAAAGGGTTATTATACAATGAATATCTTTACTTGTTCTGATTCTTCAGCACCAAAGTACAATCTAGAGACATGTCTTTCTTGATATCAAAGCATGTTTAACCCTTTAGTGTTCGCATTATTCTGCCAAAGTTAATGCTTTTTTTATCCACATTGTCTTGAACTAATCATGCATTATCTTGTAGCTATTAGATTTTGATGAGGTAGCTGTTAATTTTTAAAACGATATTGTAGGGTTGGTGTGAGAGACCAGATCTGGCCAGTTTGAACATAAAACAGGCAGAATACTTTTGGCCGGATATGGCCAGTTTAAATGCTAAAGGGTTAAATCAGTGACTGCTCTAACCTGGGGAGAGGTCTTCATTTTACCATTCTGAATCACAGTTTTTTTGACTCCTTCTTCAAATTTTTCATTCTGAATCACAGTTTTTGACTCCTGCTTCAAATTACCCCACATCTCCTCCATTTTCCTTTCCATCTCTTTACCTTTGGAATGAGATCTTCTTAACACTTCTCTCTGTTTATGAGTTTGGTGATGGTTAATTCCTTACAGATCTACGTCTCTTGCTTGGCGTCTTCCTTCCTGACTGACTGCAGACCACATCAAAACGTAGCATGCAAGTGGGTTATCAGAATTAAATCTGCTGTAATTAAATCTCCTACAGATACCAGCAGAACCCTCTGCATATTAATACCTATTCTTATCGGTATTAACAGTCATTCTCAGATTTTCTTTATCTCTGGATGAATATGATACCATTTCTTCCTTTGTCATCGTTTCTACAACCAATGAATACTAATAAGTTATTGCATTGTTATCTTATTAACACACACACCCCTCTCCTTCTCTCCCCCTCTCTCTCTCTTCCTTTCCTACTTCTCCACTGCCTCATCTTCTAATCTCTGTGATTTTTCTTAACTGACCTATAACTTGTTTGTAACGTACACCACCATCATCAACATCATCATCATTATCGTCATCTGTTTCATAATATTTTAAACCCTTTTTATTTTTATATAAAATTTATGTTAATAAATGTATTTCTTGGCAGAATTCTTAAGATTTAAAAAAAAAATTTCCAATCTAAAATTACTTTCTTCAATGCATACACATGCATGTAATATAGACAACTAAATGGACGGATGGACTGATGGGCAGGTGGGTGGATGGATGGACATGGACAGGCCATGTCTCATGCGACCCACTTCTCCAAAAAGGTTTCCCATACCTGCTATACATCATGTGTTGAGAAAGTAACATATTTATAATTTAAAAAATCCTTTTAATTCTTGCATGTGAAAACAGCCAAGTCACTGGTAAAAGGTTAAATCAAGTAATTTGAAATATAGTCATAGTTTTCTTTTCTCTCTTTTTTTTTTTTCTATTTTGGCTATTATCTATCAGGTAATTGGTTGATCTCTATAGTAAGGGAGAACATTGGCTTGCCAAGAAGTCATAATTTGTTTATTTACTTCCTTAGTGAAATGAAAGGAATAAAGTGTAGTAACTTTATTCATTTATTTGATTAAATTTTCTTTCTTTTCATCATGGAATCCTTGATATTCATATACAGCTGCCATTTCAATCTAGCTGGATCTCATCAGTGCAATGTGGTCAGGAATTTAGTAATTTAGTATCTGTTTACCATTGCATTTTATTAAATTAGATTAAGTTTACAGAAGGAGGAAAAGGGACAAGAAAGACATATAAATTAAGCCATGATTGTTCATATTTCATTAGTGATGTAATATATATATATATATATATATATATATATATATATATATATATATATATAGTAGTGTGCTTAGTTTGAGATTTACACACAGGTTAAAATATTATTCAGAATATTCCAAGTCATGTGTCCCCTGTAAATATTACTAATGTTGTCCTTTGTCTTTTTCACAATTAAAACTGCATGAGTATCATAGGCACTTTTCAATTTTTAGATACTCTTTTACCAATTCCAGCCACTTAATATTCTGCTTGTACTTTATTATAGTCTTCTCTTTACATTTTATTGATATCTCCAAAATTTTTCTTCAGATCTAGTCATCAGAAATGTCTAAGAATGATAGTCAATAAGATTTTTAGTTAGACCTATCTAATTTGGGAATAAATCAGTAACTTTCTTTTTGCATGACACAGATTTTCAGAAGGCATAAAGACTCAAGTGAAATGCTGGGTAATGTCTGGGTACATTGAGTATAAAATATATTGTCTTTTTGTTTGTTTTTTATAGGAAGGAAATGGAAACTGTAATACCATTGAGAGACCTTGAGCCTACAATTAAATTTGAAGATGGTTCGTATCATTTGATTTACTTTTGCCATGTAGTTAGTTTATTATAAAGGAAGCTTAAATTTAAACAGATTTTTTAAAACCATCCCTCATTGTCTGAAAATCCATTTTATTAAAAAGAAAGCTTCACTTTAAACAGATTTTTTAAAGAGAGTATTGCAGTTCACTTAAAGCATTGTGTATTGTTTGTAAAGAGCTTTAGGTGTTTTTGCTTAATAAACACTCACAATGCCCAGTCTGGGAATTGAAAAGGTGATCCTACGACCGCGAGTTCACTGCCCTAACCACTGAGCAATTGTGCCTCTACATATATATATATATATATATATATATATATATATGTATATATATATATATAGCTCTTCAAAACGCCGGTGTTAAAACGGGGGTAGATGATGAAGAAGAATGTTCTCTATGTGGCTTGTGTGTTTTCTCGTCTACGTTTTGTTTGCAATGTCCTGTACCCAGATATGCACCTATACATACAGGTGGATGTCGGTATGCACATACCTGTACGTATATATGCATATACTCATTTACTATTTGTTTTTATATATATATATATATATATATATATATAAACCAAAACAAAACCATGCAAACCATGTACCATGTAAACAAAGGAACGGATGTGTTTCTTGGTTTACAGGGTACATGGTTTGCATGGTTAATATATATATATATATATATATATATATATATATATATATATGTATATATGTATGTATGTACGTATGTACCATGCTGATAGTATGATAATAGGATGCTGCCTATTTGAATTTTTGAATATTCCTGAATATCATTTTGATCTATAATGCTTGAATTACAGGAATTTATGTTTTTATGTGTAATGCTTTCAAGTAGTTCTGAAATTATTGGTTTTGGTAATATATAATTGGAAGTTTTTCTAACAACTCTCTGTGAAACATTTATCACAATTTTTTTTTTTTTTCTTTTTTCAAGGTCAGTCAACACCAACCAGGCATTCAATGATACATTTTAAACTTTGTAGGTCCAGAAGTACTAGCAATCATTCTGTAAATGTAGAAATGCGGAATCTACTTAGCAAGCAACAAACTTCAATGAATGTAAGTTTATTTTGTTCACATTTCTTTCAAGCAACATAACCAGTTTGTTGTCTAAAATAGTGCAGTGTTATCTGAAATAATGAGGGATGTTTGGCTTGCTATTTCTAGCAGTTCATTCAACCATGTACTTGATGAAATCTAGTTAAACAACAACAGCAATATACTCTGTAAAATGGAATCAACAAACTTTCACCATTATAAAGAATTAACCCTGAACTCATAAGAAAGCAACCAAGAGCAAGGGTACAAGTTTAGGCCATTCAAATTATTGTAAAGTCTGATTTGTACCTCTATAACACGGGTTGGCTGTACAGGTAGGGTTAAAAGCTATTCAAATTATTGTTAGTTCTAAATCATAGCCCTATGATTGGGCTTTTCGTGTAAGCAGGGGCAAAGGGCTATTCAAATCATTGTAAACCCTATACCTTTTTCCTTGTTGTAAAGCAGTCTTTTGCCACTGTTGAATCTATCTTTTGACAACGGTTGTTACTCTGACAGATATTGTTATGTTCCGAAGTCATTGAGAGAATATTTCTATCTGGCACTGTATGACCGCCAGTCATACAGTGTTCTTATCCTCAAAAGGTTGGAGCATTATAACATCCACTCAATATCACAGTATAATTACTATATCAGCATAGACACAACTATCAACACAGTCTACACATACTCTCAACCTTCCCGACCTTCTTCTGTCGACCGGCTACTGGTCTATTTGTAATGGCTGGCTACTACCACTTTTTACCGGGAGGGCTGTACAGTTTCACTATACAACAGTCCAATACTTACTTCTTCAACAGTCCTATTGGTTGTTGCTTACATCACGTGAGTAGATTAGTAAGGACAGGTGACAGAATCATCACAAAATCCATGGCATAGACACTGGTCTGTTTCACTCAGATCAAATTAGATTAATTGCTGAACTTTAACTGTAAACCTGTTTTAGATAATTAGGGAATATGGGCAAAGGTTTAGTACAGGAACAGCTGCCTACTACTTCCAACAACCAACACAATTTATTTTGTATACTGCTTACTCTCCTTGCCAACGCATTGCTTATTCTCCTTACTAATGAGATATAAATAGGTACCATGTATCTATGGTAACAGTTTCATTTCCCTGTGAAAGTTACCTCCTTACCTTTATGGAAAGTGTATAGTTGCGCTGAAAGGATAAGAACTGTTAATCCCTTAGCTAGTAATCCAATACTTTATCAACTTAGTCAATAGGCACCTTGAACTGGAGATAAATAGCTCTCAAATTAGCTCTGAGAGAAGATAAAGCTCATCTGAGGAAGTTAAATTTTTTGGATTCACAGGGAAACGATAGGGAAATAAAGAAGGTGAAATACAAAAAAAAGTAATTGTAATTCAGGCGTTACTTTTTACTATCGGAGAATCTGTTCAAGGTGAAATACTCTTGCTAATTAGCATACCACGATGATAATCATTATCAACAGCATTAATTCATATATATATATATATATATATATATATATATATATATATATATATATATATATATATATATATATATATATATGTATGTATATATATATGTATATATATATATGTGTATATATATATATGTATATATATGTGTACCCATGGAAAACAAACCTCATCCAGCTATTCTGATTATATGTCTGTGCACACGTTTGAATGTGGTGTGTGCCAGAGGGTTTGCAAATCCAATGGGGGTCTTAAAAGACATGTTAGGATCCACAATGAGCAGAACTTACTTGCAGGTATTGGTAGTACAAACCAGAGGTGCAATCTGTGTGGGTGTTTTTTCAAAACACTGTCTGGTTTAAAAAGCCACATCAGACGCCATGAAAGGGCTAAGGTGTAGGTGCAGGAGGTGGTCAAACTCTGTTTAAGGAGTAGACAACCACCATATATATATATATGGAGGTGCATAGTCTAGTGGTTAGGGTGTTGGACTCACAATCGTAAGCTTGTGGTTTCAATTCCTGGACTGGGTGACACATTGTGTTCTTGAGCAAAACTCTCCGTTTCACATTGAACCAGTCCACTCAGTTGTAGAAATGAGTTTAGCCTTGAGAGGCATGAGCTGCACCAGGCTTTCTCGCCCAAGATATGCTGAATGGCTGCAGTGCCCCAACGACCCCCTAGGAATTAAGGGACTTGCCAATTGTCAATATATATATGTGTGTGTGTGTGTGTATTTCTGATAAAGAGATGTTTCTTCCTTCAGCTTCTTCATCAAAAATATGACCGTAATTTGACTCGAGAAAGTAATCAAGATTTAATGCATCAGCTACAACTGAAGAGACAAACAACAATCAATTTAGCGAACCTGAAGCAAAAGCACAGTGAATCTTCAGAATCTTATTCGGCATTCTTCGATAACCAAACTCCAAGGAGAAGCGAGGATGATGAGGAGAAAGAGACTC